>NW_027508722.1:33260000-33262500 GCF_051911475.1 Siphateles boraxobius
ATTTGTTTGCCATGACGATTTCGTTTTTCCGCATCTTTAAACTTTTAGTTTTACAAATCCTCACATTAAAAAAACATTAAATCTGGGTAATATTTCAACTTTGAAGTGCTGGAAAAAGTGTGCAGCCCTTGAAAAGTGCTTGAATTTCACTCTTAAAAGGTTGTACGAACCATGAGATGAATAATGTAAAAACATTTGACTATTTCTGCCACAATACCATGGTTACAGTTAGAGTTACTACATTAAATCCATGCTGAATGTTGATGATTTGTGGATTGAAAAGCCTTCTATAACTTGTTCGTTCATGGCACCGTTTCTCCTGGTTTCCACATCAGGGCTGTTTGATCTGAAATAAATGGATTATAATAGAGAATTGTGCTCTACTTCTCTCTAGATCTCGCAGCGATGTTATTAATACTGCAGTGAATTCAAACACTTTCTCACTGGATCTTGGATTGCCCTAACAAAGTTGAAGCATTAAAATGACTAACTTGAAATTAATAAAAAGCTAAAACTGAAAGAAAAACTAAGTTAAACCTGAATAGTAATATTTGAAAATAAAAAAAGCTAAATGATACTAAAATAATAATAATAATAAATAATGCTAAAATAACACTGATGTGAAATAATTGCGATGTCATCTTGACCTCATTAATATTCATGAGGTAAGCTATGTGTCATGAAGTCACCGTCTGTGTCTCTGGTCAGATCTGTGTCACTGGAGCTCATGGAGCGCGTGGAGTGTGTGTAAAGACCCCTGCAGTGGCGGATACCGCCAGCGAGAGCGACGACCTTTGACCTCTGACCCCGGACCTCACTGCAGGAACCTACAGACACAGTCTCAGAGCTGCAACACGGGCCTCTGTCCTGGTACACACACACACCTCATTTATTTTATTATTTTAAGTTCATAATACTGTGTGTGCTATACAGTATACATACATTTATTTCTGAAATTATTTTTACACACACACACATATATTTTTTTTAATACAATGTAAAATGTATATATATATATATATATATATATATATATATTCAGAAATTAATTTATAAGTATTTATAACTATTTTATGTAATTATATAATTAATTATAACATAAATTGTTATATAAATTGTTAAATATTAATAAAAAAACTTTTTTAATTTATATCCTATTTGTATTCATAAACTACTGTATGATATATTTCCTATTTATGTATTATATATAGTATAATAAATATATAAAGCTGTAATAACTACCCAGGACCACAACTATCACTTTTATAATAAATTCTCTGGTTAATTTGAGGATGCTTTGAGTTTTCGTGTTTAAAGCAGTTCTGCTGATTCCTCATAATGCAAGAACGTGCACAGATTCAGTTTGGACCACCTTATAGTTCTTTTAGTTTTCCTATGTTATAAATTATTTTTTAAAATATATTCAAATAGAAATCAGTTATTTTACATTACATTAAATAATATATTTCACAATATTACTGTATTTTTTATATTTATATTTTTAATCAAATAAATGCAGCCTTGGTGAGCAGAAGAGACTTCTTCTAAAAACATTACAAATCTTACCGATCAAAAACTTTTGAACGGCAGTGTAAATAAGCCATATGTGATGTTTTCATCCAATCACAGGTGAGCATTGTGAGGACAGAGGGCGTGTCTATGAGGACTCCTGTGCCAATCAGTGTCCTCGCAGCTGCGCTGACCTTTGGGGTCACGTCCAGTGTCTGCAGGGCTCCTGTCATCCAGGTAAACATTTACATTTACATTTAGTTATGTAACAGACGCCTTTGTCCAAAGCCACTTACAAAATGAGGACTAAAGCAAGCGAGTCATCTTGAAGAGGCAAAAACAACGCAAGAAGTGCTGAAAATACAAAGTTCAGGAAATGTTAAGAGTAGCGTAAGCCAGACATGGGAGGATTAAAGGAATTATTTTAAATTATTTATTCATTTATTTTTTATTAAGAGCTTAAAGGGTTCATCGGATGCCCATTTTCCACAATTTTTTATCCTTTTTACATCCTCAAAAACAGCTCTGTTTTCAGTGACCCGTTCCGGTGCCTGTCTCTTTAAATGATAATGTACCCCCCCCTCTTTCAATGGGGCGCGTCGATACAAGAAATGGAAATTCATGCCTTGGCGAACAGTATACAAATGGCTGAGGGCGGGAATATGCTAATACGAGGAATATGCTAATACAGGGAATATGCTGATGCAGGAATATGCTAATCCAGGAAATATGCTGATACGGGACAGTCCGTCAGCAGTCCTGGGCGGAGCATGAGACATATGACATCATATTGCTCAGAAAATCCGAACGGCTTGATTATTGAGAGTGTTTAGACTTTTTGAGGATTAAAAAAAGGAGTGAATGGATTTTTATCATTTTAAATGTCCACACACTGCAGACACATTTATATGCAAACACCATATAAAAGTGAATTTTGCATCCGATGACCCCTGAAGAGATGCGTTTTCAGCTGTCTTTTGAATGTTGTCAT
>NW_027508722.1:33267500-33305000 GCF_051911475.1 Siphateles boraxobius
CTAGAGCACCCTAGCAACCCCACAAAAATGTCCTTGCAGATTCCTAGAACCCCTCATACTGTAGCAACCCCATAGCAACATCCTTGGAGATTCTCAGAACACCCTAGCAACCCCATAGCAACATCCTTGCAGATTCTCAGAACACCCTAGCAACCCCATAGCAACATCCTTGGAGATTCTCAGAACACCCTAGCAACCCCTTAGCAGATTCTCAGAACATCCTAGCAACCCCATAGCAGCTCCCTAGACCTCCATAGCAACACCCTGGCAACCACACCTCCCTAGCATCATATTGGCAGCTTTCGCACAGACAAAAATACCGCCTGCTTTCTTCTGAAAATTGATGTCTAGTTTTGTTGTGCAGTGAAGCTGTCTGATTTAAGCAGCACATCACATTCACATCTGTGTGTTTCTGGAAGTGTTTAATTCTTCAGTAATTCCTCTGCTTTGGACACAGATTGAATCATGTAATCCATCTGCAGGTGTTGCTCAACGGAAGCTGTGTTCCTCAATCCCAGTGTCCTTGTTCTGTCCTCTCGTCTCCCAACGCCACCCTGGACCTCCCGGAGCCGGAAGTCCCCGCCGGAACCGTCATACCAAACCTGTGCAACTCATGGTACTCTTCAAGCCTTGTATTATCTCTCTTCCTCTGGCAGGGTGTGTGTTGCATGTGTAAGTGGATCTCTGAGTGTTTGAGAAAGAGCAGCTGTGGTTTTTGGATTGAGAATCAATAACTCATGAAACTCACTGAGGCTTTTAGAAGTGAAAGTGAAATTCACATCCTCTCTGTGGACATACAATATCAAGATGTTTAGAAAGGTCACTCTGACATTGCTGAAGGAATCTGATGCCCTGACAAAATTACAGACAATTCAGACTTAGATCATTAGAAGTAAATGCTCAGGTCATGTTTCATTAATCAAAATACATTTATAAATGTATATGTATAAACAGGGCCTAAAATTAACACCAATTTTGACTAAAAATTAGTGTTGGCTCGACAGTTGGCCGGTACCATCTATCTATAAACTACAGGAACGTCTATGTGTGTGTGTGTGTTAATCGCATATCTCTCGAAACCGTTAGTCCGATGGATTTCAGGCTTGGCGGGTGTCTTGCTACGGGCACGAGTAAGTGCAGCGCCGAGTTTGACGTTGTTTGGATTAGAAATGCTAAAGATATCTTTAAATTTTCTCAGAGTTCACTGTGTATTCTGCTCCCTGAATCCTGTAGTTCAATTTTCCATATTTATTGTATGTCATTATGCGGGTATCAGTATTTGCTTTTTACCGGCACAAATAAAAATGTCACTGAACTTTTGCTGTTTAATTGTAACAATGAGCACTCAAACGCACCAAACCAACAATTACTAAAAAAACACAAAAACTGATTTTGCACGGGCACTTTGCACTAGTTTTTATGAATTCTAGTAATGTATGAACGTGAACGACACTCGGGACAGTTGACGGGTCAGCGCTGCATCGTCACGAAAGTTTACGCCTTGACAATTTATATTCAAGTGCAAGACGACGCAAAACTAAGCTAATTTCGAATGCTAAACTGAGCTCTCTTTCATGTCGTTTGCACTCGAGCGGACAAATTCGCACAAAGTTACGTTAAAAAAATAGCGAGTATCCTAGTAAACATAGTCAGTTTAGTCTTAAGTGAATGTAAACAGTTGAGAAAGTAAATGCATGTGTAACAGAATATCGGATCCATGCATCTCTTAAAGTGACAGCAGCCTAATAAATGTATGTTAGTTAGGCAAGTAGTTTTAGCTGCGGTATCGAAATTAGAATAGATAATTATGAATTTTCTTGTATCTAAACCGGTTTCATGGCCGGTTCATTTAATTATAACATTATAAATATTTATGGCCAGTACATTTTCTTCACCGGCCACTGGCAAGTGTGGCAAAATGCTAGTTTTAGGCCCTATGTGTTAATATGTTATAAGTGTGTGTGTTTTTAAATCCTCTAAATTCTGCTTATTTATTTATTTATGCTAAATCAAAAAAAAAAAAAGTGAAATATGATGGACATGTTCTTGACAGGTTTCTTTCTGTCTTGGTCAGTTTTCATCAAGCATGAAAAGCCAAATAAGTAAAGTGTGTATTTATACCTGTGTTTTTCATCTTGTGTGTTTGATTACAGTGTTTGTGACGGTGGGCTCTTCATCTGCACTAACGAGTCATGTGACGGTGAGTCATGTGGTGACCTCATACACACATTATTTATACATCTTTATACTCTTACTGTATAAACAACGTTTGACTACATCTTCAGAGGAATTTTAAAAGAGACGTTTCGGGAAAAAGTAGCAATAACAGAGTCTGAAGTCATAAGACATCTGAAAACTCATCTCTTCTGAGCACTTAACCTCTTTAAAAAACAAACAAAAAAATATTTCCTTGTCGTTTAATCCTCCCTTGTCTGGCTTACGCTACTCTAAGCAATGCCTGAACTTTGTATTTTGAGCACTTCTTGCGTTGTTTTTGCCTCTTCAAGATGACTCGCTTGCTTTAGGCCGTACTAACGGCACTCGTTACCGAAGATTTTAAGAACTTTATAAAAACTCCATAGTAACCATCAGTGACAACTACCAACCACCTAGTAACACCATAGCAACCACCAAAAATACCTTAGCAACTGCCCTGATTGCCCTAGCAACCACCCAAAATACCCTAGCAACCACCCAAAACACCAAAGCATTTGTAAGTCTCTTTGGACAAAGGCGTCTGTTAAATGACTACATGTAAATGTGAATGAAGTGTGTGTTTGTGTGTGTCAGTGGACTGTGAGTGGAGCGTCTGGTCCTCGTGGAGCTCTTGTTCCTCGTCCTGCGGTTCTGGACATCAGTTCTCCAGCCGGACCATACGCCGACAGCACCAGTACAGGGGACAGGAGTGTGAGGGCCCGTCACACACATCACGAGTCTGCAGGGGCCCAGAATGTGGTGAGAAACACACTGTGAATTCAGTGCAGAGGTTTAGTGGGACACACTCTGGTTTAGTATTTTTGTTCACATTAAGTTAAATAAAGCAATATGGTGTATTCTTTGAAACGTGATTGCACATTTTATTTTATTATTTCATTTAATCATTTTATTATTTTATATTTCTTTCATCTTTCCTTTAATGTTTGCATCAGATACTAGAAACAGCTGTCAGGGCTTTATAATAATAATAATAATTATAATGTTATTTGTTTGTTTTTAATATACATATTTTATTTATTTGGTTTAACAATACTATTCATTTCTTTTTCTCTTTTCAGTAAAATGTTATTTTAATTTGTTTTGTTTTATTTTTTTAAATTTGATTATATTATATTATATTTTATTTCTTTTATGTCTTTTTGTTCTCCCAGTCCCAATTTATTTTGTCTTTGTAATGTTTCATAAATTATATATTAAAAAGATATATAAATTATTTAATTAAATTGTAATAATAATAATACACATTTATTTGGATTACTACTACTACTCCTAATAATACTTTTTTAAATTATTTATAATGTATTTGTTTGTTCTAATAATAATGTGTTGTTTAAATAATAACAATAATAATTGTTATTATTTGGATTAATAATAACAACAACTATTATTTGTTTGTTTTTTTAATATAATAATTATAATTATTATTTATGTATTATATTTACGTGTTGTGATGTAGCTGTAACTGTTCAAATAATGTTCAAATGAATGTTAAATCTGTCCACTGATCACTAAGTAATGCTCCAACACAGAGTGTCCGGAGGGTGAGCGTTGGCTCTGGAGTGTGTCCGGGTCCGAGCGAGTGTGTGAGAGGGGGTGTGTGGACCTCTACAGGCCTGAACCGCTCAACTGCACGGGCCCCGGGGCCTCGGAGGGGTGTGTGTGTGAGGAGGGCCGGTACCGGAGCCTGGAGGGCCGCTGTGTGATTCCAGCGCTCTGTCCGTGTGAAGATGAAGACGGGACGGTTCGAGAGGTACACACAGGGTTTGAAATTAACTTTTTCTCTCACCGGCCAATTTGGCTACTAAATTTTTAAGTTACCGGCTATTCAGAACTTCTACTAGCCAAAAAATAAAATAAAATAAAGATATTAGGTTAACTACGTGACAGCTAGTATATATATGTATATATATATATATATATATATATATATATATATATATATATATATTTATATATAATATATATATATAAAATTTGAATTTCATACATTCATTTTTTATTCAAACTAAATCCTGTCATCCAGCATCTTCATCCTTTTCACCAAAAATGTATTTTAGCAGGACAGATTAATACAGTACACAGAACATCATAAAATTAGACAATGTAATAACAATGTAAAAAAAATAAATTGTTATCTTTTCTATTAACCAAATGCTGTTTAATCTTCGTTATTGCTTCAATGCAAATGCACAAGTTCACACGAACATCCCAGCAAAGTGAGTCAATATAATAAGTAACACACCAAATTCGACAGCGTTTCCCAGTTGATTATTGCGGGTGTTAATTTCAAACACTGGGTACTCAGGGTTCTCGGCCAATCAGCGAACACTAACGTCACGGATAGTTCCTATAGCGCTGGTTTAGAGCGACTCTGAAGTAGGAGTAAATTAGTTCCTCCAAAAGAGATCCTGAAACTAAAATCGTTCCTAGTTCCTGCGGTGCGAACACGCCAAAATCCGGGAACTCCCGCCAATAGATCTGGGAACTATAAAAAGGTTGGAAAGCCCCCAATCACTCGCTAACACTTCTGCCCTTCATCCTGTAATTGCTGTGATGCTTAGTTTGTTTATTTATCCTAAGGAACATCATTAATAACTCTGATGGATTATTGCTTAGGGCATTTCTAGAAAAAAGATAATTGCCATCATCAATAATGAATAAAAGCGCTGAAAGGCTTTATGAGGTTGTATAATTGAACTACAGTGGTGCCCATTTAAAAGTTTCTTTCAACTGAAGATGGATGATGTCACTTCCTGTGGCTGGCAAAATGCCTTCACCACAAAACAGAAGGATTGCATACAAACACAATAATATATGAACAGCAGATCAATATTTACTTTCATTACAACATTTACCTTTATTAGGATTCAGCTTCATGTTCCTGGTCCATGATTCATTAGTGACTTTATTCTAAAGAAAAATGAATGAATTCATTATTTATTCCAAAGGAAAATGAATGAAAATTTTAGAAAATAAAATACATTTTATAATAATTTGTGATAATAAATTATTTTGTGAAATTCTCTACTGCTCACCAAAGCTGCATTTATTTGATCAAAAATACAGTAAAAACAGTGAAATATTATTCCAGTGTAAAGCAGCTGTTTTCTATGTGAATATATAGTAAAGTGTAATTTATTCCTGTGATCACAGCTGAATTTTCAGCATCATTACTCCAGTCTTCAGTGTCACATGATCCTTCAGAAATCACTATAATATGGTAATTTGATGCTCAAGAAATATTTATGATTATAATCAGGGTTGAAAACAGTTCATATTTTTGTGGAAACTGTGATACATTTTATTTTTCAGGATTCTTTGATGAATAGAAAGTTCAAAAGAACAGCATTTATTTGAAATAGAATCAACAGTTTTGTAACTGTAACAGTTAAAAATGTCTTTTTGTAACATTAAAAATGTCTTTAATGTCACTTTTGATAAATTTAATGCATCCTTGATGAATAAAGGTATTTATATCAATTAGTCACAAATGTTTGAATGGTATTATTATTTCCACAAATGTTATGCAGCAAATGATTTCTGAAGGATCATGTGACACTGAAGACTGGAGTAATGATGCTAAAAAATCAGCTTTGATCACAGGAATAAATTACACTTTACTATATATTCACATAGAAAACAGATGATTTAAATACTAAAAATATTTCACTGTTTTACCGTATTTTCGATCAAATAAATGCAGCTTTGGTGAGCAGAAGAGACTCTTTCAAAAACTTAAATTGTAAGGTTTGCAAACTTTTGACAGAAACTGTATATATATATATATATATATATCAGGATCTAGTTTTGGCAGTAAAGTGTCTGTCCATCAACATGAATGTAAATATGAATCCTCCATTGTGTGTTGTGTCACAGCCGGGGTTCGAGTGGGTTGACGGCTGTCAGTCATGTCGCTGTATCAATGGCCAGAAACGCTGTCAATCAAACTGTCCTCCACTGCATTGCTCTGAGGTAAGAAATCTGCCATTTGCCTTCACTCCACACATAAAAACCCCTTTTTCTGACAATTCGACGTTTCGTATATTCCTGGTTCTGTCTTAAATCTGCTCATGAATTCTCACAGTTTGGTTTCACATGTGTGTCAGTCACTGAAGCAGTGAATAGCCTTGTATCAGAAATGAGCCCAGTTAGAGATGCTGGAAATAGACTGACCCGTTGTCCAGGCAACAGCTCCGGTCCGAGACCGAGTCCCAGCTGGTCCTGGACGTCTCCGAACCTCAGCGTCCCTAAAGCCCGGCATCTCCTCTGGGCTCCTGCCGAGATCTGCTCAAAGAAACACTAAAAATACTGCCTTCAGTTTCTAGACCATTTGTTTTTTCTTCATCTAGTCCAAAATAAATTACCCAATTTGCATTTTTGCTGCCGGCTCGAGTAAATGTCACTCCTCACTGTAGGATTGTTCCTGTTAACTAAAAACCACAATTATAATCATGGACGGAAATAAACACTCACTCACTTTCATAGTGTTTGATTTCGGCACCAAACTGAAAGATTCGAAGAGTCATTCGTGGGATTTAAAATCGCTGACTGTGAAAACTCTGGACATATACAATGAAAAGTTTTAGGAGCTGCAAAATCAATGCATATTATCAACTTTTAAAATGCAGGAAAAAATTCTGAATTAAATAATATTAAATAAAACGTAATCTGTCACTCGGCGATGTGGATGGTAATAACAAATAACTAACACTTTACAATAAGGTTTCAGTAGTTACATGAACTAACAACGAACAGTACTTTTTTTAAAAGCATTTATTGATATAATCTCAGAATTTACTTATACATTATTAAAATCAACCGCTGATATCATTATTATTAAGATTTACCAAAAAATATTAATACATATACCAAACTGAATTGCAAAAATATAACAACCGATTCGAACCGATTCACGCTTCCCATTGGTTATAGTTTGGACTAACTGGATGTTTTCATGTCTTGCCGCTCAATAAACTGCTTTTGAATAAAGTGCAACAGTCGAAAAAACTTTCTGCATAGAAAAATAGATTTTTAACGATAACTTATAAACCTTTATAAGTTGAGAACAAGTCAATCAGACTCAGATACAGATATGAACCCTATAGAGAATATTTTGGTCTCACATTAAACGCAAATGAGTTTTTCAACTGCTCATGAACAGTTTGAAGCCATTAACATGGAGTGGATCAACACGACTCCTCTTCCTGTAAACGCTGTCTGCACGTACGGGAAGGCTATTCTGTGCGAAGTTACTTTATCTACAGTATTTGTGCAATTCTTGCTCATTTCCTGACCAGTAATTTGGGATTTAAATGGTTAAGAAAATTAATTTAGCTATTTTTGGTATGGATGCACCGATCCAAAATTTTGATCAAAATTTTGATCAATACCGATAACCGATAATTCTTTGAAAGCTGATAACCGTTATATTGGCCGATAAATCTAAATCCAAGTTTTTAAAAAGCCTGATTTCAAAAACAAGTCTCACCATTAAAAGCCGTGTCCCAAGCACACAATTATGATGTTCTCATTATAATTTTATTTAGCCGATATGACAGTCTTGCGCTGCACGTTGCACTTACTGTATTTTCCTTTTTCAAAGTGATTCCAATCATATTTTTAGCAATTTAAAACCATCATGTTGAACAGTGCACATCTGAATTGTCTCAGCTGAAGGAATGTTTTCTCGGCTTTAATATATCGGACAAATTTTCTTATCGGGCGGATAACGATAACATTAAAAATTAATATATATATATATCGTCCGATGTGGCTCATATATTGTGCATACCTAATGTTTTAACTTGGCCCATTCTTACTTGCCCAGGAGTGTATTTATGTGAATAACAAGACAAACAAAATATTCATTTTATTACCTGTTTTACTCCATCTCTGGCTGTAAATGTCTACGAGCATCTCTGGGAGTCGGCCAGCATTTGTCCGAGTCAAGTCACCTTCATTTATATAGCTCTTTTAACAAAAATAGATTGTTTCAAAGCAGCTTTACAGTGATAATAGGAAATGAAAGTAACAGAGTTTTGGCTTTACTGCAGCTCTAGAATAAAGTTATTGTCCAGCTAAAGTTAGTTTTGATTGATTCACTTCTATTGCATAGATCATTAGTTCGTAGGCGAGCTATTCTGAGGCACTGGCACCACCATTGTCCTCCACATCAATTTTCTCTCTCTGTTTTCCAGGGTGAAGTGAAGGTGCTGGAAGCGGGGGACTGTTGCCCTGTGTGCCGGAGAGAGTATCCAGGTAAGAGTCACGAAACACACCACTAATGGGAAAGAGTGAGCCAAGAGTCGGTGATATTTGTCACCAGTTCTCACAGCCCATATGCCACACACTATTGATGTAGTACACATCATTAAGCAGACTGGAGCTTTTACTCTGGCACTCTGAGTTTGAGTCAAACTACAGCCGAGGAACTGCATTCAAGAGACTGCAGGACGCTGTAAACTCGTCTCAGTTGAAAGGATCTGTTCGAATAATTTGTGCGATATAAAAATGCTGACTTGTGAAAACTCTTAAAGTTGTGGAAGTAACTAACATGTTTAACATGCAATAACAAACATGTTTAACATGCAATAACAAACATGCGTAACATGCAATAACTAACATGTTTAACATGCAATAACTAAAATGCTTAACATGCAATAACTAAAATGCTTTACATGCAATAACTAACATGTTTAACATGCAATAACTAACATGTTTAACATGCAATAACTAACATGCGTAACATGCAATAACTAACATGTTTAACATGCAATAACTAAAATGCTTAACATGCAATAACTAACATGTTTAACATGCAATAACTAAAATGCTTAACATGCAATAACTAAAATGCTTAACATGCAATAACTAACATGTTTAACATGCAATAACTAACATGCGTAACATGCAATAACTAACATGTTTAACATGCAATAACTAACATGTTTAACATGCAATAACTAACATGCGTAACATGCAATAACTAACATGTTTAACATGCAATAACTAACATGCGTAACATGCAATAACTAACATGTTTAACATGCAATAACTAAAATGCGTAACATGCAATAACTAACATGTTTAACATGCAATAACTAAAATGCGTAACATGCAATAACTAACATGTTTAACATGCAATAACTAACATGCGTAACATGCAATAACTAACATGTTTAACATGCAATAACTAAAATGCTTAACATGCAATAACTAAAATGCTTAACATGCAATAACTAACATGCGTAACATGCAATAACTAACATGTTTAACATGCAATAACTAACATGCGTGTCATGCAATAACTAACATGTTTAACATGCAATAACTAACATGCGTAACATGCAATAACTAACATGTTTAACATGCAATAACTAAAATGCTTAACATGCAATAACTAACATGCTTAACATGCAATAACTAACATGTTTAACATGCAATAACTAACATGCGTAACATGCAATAACTAACATGTTTAACATGCAATAACTAACATGTTTAACATACAATAACTAACATGCGTAACATGCAATAACTAACATGTTTAACATGCAATAACTAACATGCTTAACATGCAATAACTAACATGCTTTACATGCAATAACTAACATGCGGTTTTTATCCATCATTGATTGGTTTCTGAGGTGAAACAAGTTAATGAAATATTACCAAACCAAACATTTTGTCTTTATAAAAACATGTATTCATGTCTTTATAAAGACTCTATGTATTAAGAAAGAAAACGTGTTGATTTCAATTGCATGTTGATTTTAAAATGGAAGTTTTAATGTTAACATGGATCTGAAAAGCAGCAATCTTCTCTCCATTTTTTTTCAGAAATCCCTCATTAAATAAAATTATGTTCTGATTTGATTATTTTCACTGCAATTTCTTCTGTACTGTACGTGATTCCATTAATACCCTGCTCTCTCTCTCTCTCTCCTCCTGTCCCATTTTCTCCAATGAACATCACTTTATGGTCTCCAGAGGATCCTGTTGCCGAGTGCCGTCGTTACACTGAGGTCAGGAACATCACCAAGGGTGACTGTCGCCGTGACAACGTGGAGGTCAGCTTCTGCAGGGGGCGCTGTTTATCCCGGACCGATGTCATTCTGGAGGTGAGTGTCGCTCGTGTGTGAGAAGTGCTGCATAAACCACGTCAATCTGAGTATTTATGCTTATGTATTATGTGTTATAAATGCACCAATGTAGCCTATAATGTTTGGTCAATTGCTATATATGTATATATAGTCAAACCAACATTTTTTCAGACACCTTCAACTTTTCTCACATTATCACAGTTTAATCACTATAGTTTAGAAAATGGTACTAAACTATGACAAGAACTCAGAGTTATTAAATCAGTTGATATTTCACTGGTTTTGTTCATCCTTCTGTTAGACTCTCACACATGAATTATGTTGAATATCTGTCGGCTGTTCAATTTAACTGCACAATTATATAATACCAGTTTAGCTCAACCACTGACCCAGCAATGCTTAATTTTGTTCAGTCTGTGGTGTAAAAAGGTGCATTAGCAGTTAAAAGACAAAACACTTAAGCAAAACATAATTTTTGGTCCCATATTTTTATAATTTATTTTTTAATAAAAAAAATTAAATTAGCCCACTATATGAAGAGTTTTTGGGTATAATATGTCACAGTTTACTTTATTTTGCTATTGTCACGTGAGGTCGAAGTAGATGAGGTAGTAGGATCCTTTTGCAGATTGACTTCATTTACACAACTCAAAATATACAAACATAAACTCAGGAACAGAACTCAGGAACAGAACAACCAGCAAACAATATTAAGGACCGACAAAGACTGAACTAGACACAGGCTTAAATACCAGGGGAAACGAGCTAACGAGATAACAAGAGGGTATGGCTAGTAGGAAACACCTGTGACAGACTAATAACATAACGGGGAGCTGCTAAACATGAAACAAGACAGAAACAGAGACTAGACTTGTGACATGCATGAAACACGACAGAAATACAGACTAGTCTTGTGACATAATGAGCAAACTGTGCAGGCGCAACCAGGGCGGACCAGACAGTTCGGGAACAGGCTCCCGAATGCAACCCACAGCCTGCTCAGGGACAAACTTGAGTTCGCCCTCCTGAGCAGCCCTGGCGTGCTTCCGGACACCCTCAAAAGCGACCTCCGTGGCGTGCTCAGGAACCGACTCAGGAGCGCCCTCTGCGGCGTGCTCAGGGACCGTTTCCTTCGCAGCGGTTTCAGGGACAGCTTCCTACGCAGCGGGTTCATGGACAGCTTCCTCCACAGCGGGTTCAGGGACAGCTTCCTCCACAGCGGGTTCAGGGACAGCTTCCTCCGCAGCGGGTTCAGGGACAGTTTCCTCCGCAGTGGGTTCAGGGTCAGCTTCCTCCGCAGCGGGTTCAGGGACAGCTTCCTCCGCAGCGGGTTCAGGGACAGCTTCCTCCGCAGCGGGTTCAGTGTCAGTTTCCTCCGCAGCGGGTTCAGGGACAGCTTCCTCCGCAGCGGGTTCAGGGACAGCTTCCTCCGCAGCGGGTTCAGTGTCAGTTTCCTCCGCAGCGGGTTCTGGGTCAGTTTCCTCCGCCGCGGGTTCAGAGACAGCTTCCTCCGCAGCGGGTTAAGGGACAGCTTCCTCCGCAGCGGGTTCAGGGACAGCTTCCTCCGCAGCGGGTTCAGGGACAGCTTCCTCCGCAGCGGGTTCAGGGATAGCTTCCTCCGCAGCGGGTTAAGGGACAGCTTCCTCCGCAGCGGGTTCAGGGACAGGTTCCTCCGCAGCGGCCTCAGGGACAGCTTCCTCCGAAGCGGGTTCAGGGACAGTTTCCTTCACAGCGGGCTCAGGGACAGCTTCCTACGCAGCGGGTTCAGGGACAGCTTCCTCCGCAGCAGGTTCAGGGACAGTTTCCTTCGCAGCGGGTTCAGGGACAGTTTCCAGCTTCCTCCGCAGCGGCCTCAGGGACGCATTACTCCACAGTGGGCTCAGGGACAGCTTCCTCCGCAGTGGCCTCAGGCATAGCTTCCTCCACAGTGGCCTCAGGGACAGTTTCCTTCGCAGCGGGCTTAGGGACAGCTTCCTTCGCAGTGGGCTCAGGGAGAGTTCCCTCCGCAGCGGGCTCAGGGACAGTTTCCATTGCAGTGGCCTCAGGGTCAGCTTCCTCCGCAGCGGGTTCAGGGACAGCTTCCTCCGCAGCGGGTTCAGGGACAGCTTCCTCCGCAGCGGGTTCAGGGACAGCTTCCTCCGCAGCGGGTTCAGTGTCAGTTTCCTCCGCAGCGGGTTCAGGGACAGCTTCCTCCGCAGCGGGTTCAGGGACAGCTTCCTCTGCAGCGGGTTCAGTGTCAGTTTCCTCCGCAGCGGGTTCTGGGTCAGTTTCCTCCGCCGCGGGTTCAGAGACAGCTTCCTCCGCAGCGGGTTAAGGGACAGCTTCCTCCGAAGCGGGTTCAGGGACAGTTTCCTTCACAGCGGGCTCAGGGACAGCTTCCTACGCAGCGGGTTCAGGGACAGCTTCCTCCGCAGCAGGTTCAGGGACAGTTTCCTTCGCAGCGGGTTCAGGGACAGTTTCCAGCTTCCTCCGCAGCGGCCTCAGGGACGCATTACTCCACAGTGGGCTCAGGGACAGCTTCCTCCGCAGTGGCCTCAGGCATAGCTTCCTCCACAGTGGCCTCAGGGACAGTTTCCTTCGCAGCGGGCTTAGGGACAGCTTCTTCGCAGTGGGCTCAGGGAGAGTTCCCTCCGCAGCGGGCTCAGGGACAGTTTCCATTGCAGTGGCCTCAGGGACAGTTTCCTTGGCAGCGGGCTTAGGGACAGCTTCCTTCGCAGTGGGCTCAGGGAGAGTTCCCTCCGCAGTGGGTTCAGGGATAGCTTCCTCCGCAGCGGACTCAGGGACAGCTTCCTCCGCAGCGGACTCAGGGACAGCTTCCTCCGCAGCGGCCTCAGGGACAGTTTCCTCCGCAGCGTGTTCATGGACAGCTTCCTCCGCCGTGGGTTCAGGGACAGCTTCCTCCGCAGCGGCCTCAGGGACAGTTTCCTCCGCAGCGGGCTCAGGGACAGCTTCCTCCGCAGCGGGTTCAGGGACAGCTTCCTCCCCAGTGGCCCCATGGACAGCTTCCTCCACAGTGGCCTCAGGGACAGCTTCCTCCGCATTGTGCTCAGGGACAGCTTCCTCCGCAGCGGGTTCAGGGACAGCTTCCTCCGCAGCGGGCTCAGGGAGAGCTTCCTCCGCAGCGGGCTCAGGGACAGCTTCCTCCGCAGCGGCTCAGGGACAGCTTCCTCCGCAGCGGGCTCAGGGACAGCTTCCTCCGCAGCAGGCTCAGGGACAGCTTCCTACGCAGCGGGCTCAGGGACAGCTTCCTCCGCAGCGGGCTCAGGGACAGCTTCCTCCGCAGCGGGTTCAGGGACAGCTTCCTCCGCAGTGGGTTCAGGGACAGCTTCCTCCGCAGTGGGTTCAGGGACAGCTTCCTCCGCAGTGGGTTCAGGGACAGCTTCCTCCGCATTGTGCTCAGGGACAGCTTCCTCCGCAGCGGGCTCAGGGACAGCTTCCTCCGCAGCGGGCTCAGGGACAGCTTCATCCGCAGGGTGCTCAGGGACAGCTTCCTCCGCAGTGGCCACACGGACAGCTTCCTCCGCAGTGGCCACAGGGACAGCTTCCTCCGCAGCGGGTTTCAGGGACAGCTTCCTCCGCAGTGGCCTCAGGGACAGCTTCCTCCGCAGCGGGTTCAGGGAAAGCTTCCTCCGCAGTGGCCTCAGGGACAGCTTCCTCCGCAGTGGCCTCAGGGACAGCTTCCTCCGCAGTGTGCTCAGGGACAGCTTCCTCCGCAGCGGGCTCAGGGACAGCTTCCTCCGCAGTGTGCTCAGGGACAGCTTCCTCCATACCGGGTTCAGGGACAGCTTCCTCCGCGGTGTGCTCAGGGACAGCTTCCTCCGCAGTGTGCTCAGGGACAGCTTCCTCCACAGTGGCCTCAGGGACAGCTTCCTCCGCAGTGGGTTCAGGGACAGCTTCCTTCGCAGCGGGTTCAGGGACAGCTTCCTCCTCAGTGGCCTCAGGGACAGCTTCCTCCGCAGTGGGCTCAGGGATAGCTTCCTCCGCAGCGGGTTCAGGGACAGCTTCCTCCGCAGCGGGTTCAGGGACAGCTTCGTCCGCAGTGGCCTCAGGGACAGCTTCCTCCGCAGTGGGTTCAGGGACAGCTTCCTTCGGAGCGGGTTCAGGCGTGGTGGGCATGACATGAACTATGATGGGCTTCGGGAATAGTGTGAGCTTGTGGGGTTCCTCACTTGCAAAGCCCACCGTAAATGGCGAACCACTCAATAAAAGGGCGATCCCAATATATTGTGCCAGAGTGTAATGTGGGGCATCGTGAGGCATGAGGAAATACAGAAACTTATTAAGTCCCCGGCCCAACATGTCCTTTAAGTCCGTGTCCTTAAAGTTCACCTCATGGCAAAACTCAAAAAATTCTGTCACGTAATCCTCCATCAGGCGTTTACTCTGGCGGAGGTGGAAGCGACAGTCTGCTGGATCCATGGTGTGGTCGGTCCTTCTGTCACGTGAGGTTGAAGTAGATGAGGTTGTAGGATCCATTTGCAGATTGACTTCATTTACACAACTCAAAATATACAAACATAAACTCAGGAACAGAACAACCAGCAAACAATATTGAGGACCGACAAAGACTGAACTAGACAAACAGGCTTAAATACCAGGGGAAACGAGCTAACGAGCTAACAAGAGGGTGTGGCTAGTAGGAAACACCTGTGACAGACTAATAACATAACTGGGAGCTGCTAAACATGAAACAAGACAGAAACACAGACCAGACTTGTGACATGCATGAAACACGACAGAAACACAGACTAGTCTTGTGACAGCTATCCACACTTACATAAATGAACTACAGTGTCCTGCACCCACTAGTAAAAAATGTGTCTGAATAATTTTTGGTTTGACTGTGTGTGTATATATATATATATATATATATATATATATATATATATATATATATATATATATATATAAGCTCTACAAGAGAAATGAGCCTTTAAAATATTATGTTGAAAAATCTATAAATATGCTATGTAAAATTCCCCGATATCATTTATTAAAGGATTGATAATTTAAGATAAATGTTAGTAGTGGCTAAACATCATATTGATCAGTTATTTATGATACCTTTATATGTTGTATATAACAATCCATCATAGAGTGGATTTATGATCATCACAATACTGAAGCGCCAAATTTATCAGGCCTGTGTTCTTTGTTCTTGATTTAAATGTTTCATCAGTTGCTGCAACTATTTTAAAATGTGTTTGAAATGGAAACTTCGGTCCGGTTGCCATGGAAACCAGTCTGCAACTCCAGCTTTAACGCCAAAAACTCACACCTCTTTTTTTTCACATCTGCCCTCTTCTTTTGCGTCTCGCTCTCTCTCCCCTCCCTCTCTCCGGGGACGAAATGCTCTAAATGATCCCAGGATTTTGCTCCATCAGAGAGAACGGGCCATTGGCATTTAGCAAATGTAGCGTGATGACGTTTTGGATTGTTATCTGTGTGTTTGGCTTGTCTGTCCTGGCCTCTAATATAATCTCTCTCTCTCTTTTATTTTGGGATCTGGCTATAGTCAGGATCAAAAGGTAAAATGGCAGTTAATAAATTTTTTGGTAGACCAAGCAAAACTTGCAATACTTACTACAAGGAGAAATACAATTGAGAATACACATGGTCAGGAGCTTTTGCCTATTTTTTAAAGCTTTTGTAAAGTGTAGAATTATAATAGATTGTAGGTACTATAGAGCTATGAATGATTTTGAAACCCTTATACAGCAAATACATGACGCTATTTGTTCAGAGGTGGAAGAAGAGTTGTGTTTTGATATTTTGTTGTGTTAAATTTTTAATGAATTGATAAATTAATGTAATAAAGTTGTAAAAAAATAAATAAAAATAATTATCTCTCCCTGCGTCTCAATGTCTACACTATCCATCCTAAACAGTATGTGAGATTAAAATAAGTGTGTCCCAAAGCATAGTGTTGAAAAGAGTGTCCCAGAAGTCCCCGGATGATCTACTATTTCCAAAGTGTGGATCCGTGCTCACTATAACGGCTAATATTACCCACAATCCATTGCGCTTTGAAGGAGGAACTACAAGTAAAAAGTGTTAAAAAACTACAAAACATGGCGGATATGTGCGAACTACGGTGAGAGGTTTAGATAAAGGTTTGAGTGAATAATCAAAGTTAAACCTGATAAAAAAATATTTATTTAATGCCATCTGTGTTATATTTCATCTGCAATAACAATATGGACTTTAATAAAGATCATTTTGGCCATTAACTTTTAAATGCATCAATATGCATTAATATGAGGAGAGCCTCTGCATGAAAGACCCGCGACTGCAGATCAACATGCTGTAATAAAAACAAATGGTAGGAAATTAGATGTGGAGGATTTTATATTTGTCAAGATGATTGACAGGTCAGTTTACTGTGACAGGAGGACAGAGAGCAACCGTTAAAGACACAATTGTATGGCGTGATATTGTTTCCCAAAGCTTGTCAACTCTTCTACTACACACTCAAAAGTATCCAATTTTTCTTCACAAAAAAACTAAACACTTTTAGGGCGTAGTATAAGCTGGCAAATTGAGATGCATGAATGAATGAAGGCCAGAAACAAACTGACACGTAACACACACTCTCTCTCTCTGTTTTTCAGGAGCCGTACCTGCAGGCGTTCTGCGACTGCTGTAGTTACAGGCTCGACCCGCAGAACCCCGTGCGATTCCTCAGCCTTCAGTGCGCCAGCGGAGACGTGGAGCCCGTCGTCCTGCCCGTCATCCACAGCTGCGAGTGCACCAGCTGCCAGGGTGGGTGAAGCCCGAGGAGCATCGGGCGGGGGAAGATCCTCCGCGCTTTGTTTGGAGAGACTGACGCGCTGTTAGAGAGGACAAATGTGCCAAGAGATCATAAAAACATAACTGTCGTTCCCATGTTATTAGGCAGAATGTCCAAGCATTTATACTGTCAAAAACACCCATAGTCAATCTTTTTATCCCTTAAAACTCCTAAATCACCAAAATTACATCTTTAAATGTTTTTTCCGTCTTCATGCCTTAAAATATCTTGAATGTAACTCGACACCCTTGCCTCATTTAGTATGTGCGGTTCTATGAATATGCAAATGAGCCCCGCCTCCACTCACTCACTCACTCAGAGATCCACTCGTTGACTATCACACGTGGATCTGATTGGCTACTAGGTAGTTTGTGACGTCAGAAACACCAGCGATTTCAAAGCGTGTTTTTGAGACTGTCTTTGGTTCACTGCAGTTTTAAGGAGAAAATACTCAGCAATGCTGTCGACTTATGAATTTACACATGCTTTCTGTAAAAGCAGATTAAAAACACCACATAGACATATAAACAACATTAAAAGCTTTAATAAATCATTTATTTCAGTGGGGGAAACACACACAGCATTTAATTAATCTTCAAAAAATGGTCCAATTCCACTAACTACAACTATTGCCTCAATAAACTCCTAATTACTGCTAATTAATAGTTAGCAAGGTAGTTGTTAAGTTTAGGTATTGGGGAAAATTAAGGGATGTAGAATATGGTCATGCATTAATATGTGCTTTATAAGTAACAAACAGCCAATATCCTAGCTAATAAGCAACTAGTTAATTATGAGAATTAGACCCTAAACTAAAGTGTTACAAATAAAACAAACCAAAAAAAAAAAAAAACACACAATTTTAACAGACATTTATCATGAACTTCATTCTTATTGACTATATAAATTATTCATAGTTTTTAACAATCAGCTCTGAAGGGCATGTGGTATTTCCACAAATCATAACCAAAGCATCATGTTGTCATGCTATAACGAGCCTGATTGTAATGTACGCTGCGTTTCCAGCATGCCTGATCTCATTAGGCTTGTTCTTGTCAGTGTTTAGTCATTCATCAATGCGATTGATCTCATTAGCTAATTGAATCTGTGGGACTTCACTTAAAGGGGTCGCATTTTTTATCCTACGCCATCATGGAGCCACTTCATGCAGATTGATATTTACTGATACGCTTGTGAGCTTTGTAAACAATGCTGCAAGATTTGTTCTAAAAATGCCTTAAATTAAAAAATGTTTGCACTGAAGAGATTGTCTGCCTGACTTGTGCTTTCAAGGCATGTCAGAATGACTGGATTTACGTGACGAGCTCAAATGAACGTGAAACTGTGGATTTTATTTGAGGGTGTGCCTGAATATCGATCAATTAAATTGTCATTGTGAATGTTGTTCAATTGAGTTTGAATGCATTTGTGTACTCTTGCTATAAACGGCTATAAAGCTTCCTAGAACACTTATTTACACAAGTTTAGAAGACCACAACATTTCCCATAATTCACCGCAAGAATGATAATACACATAAAGCATCAATACCAGCTTCCTTTTCTCTTTATTGTGTTGCATTAGCGCTAAAAGCTTCCTGTCTTTGTTGAGCAGTGAAAACGATATAAGAAAATAAGATATGAAACCGTCATGTCCATTTTAACACTTTAATGCACCTCATAATTAAAATTTCATTAAGAACTTCTTGGAGGCAGCCGATTACTTGTTTGTTTGAACGACTCTTTGCAGTTGCATTGATTAAATATATGATGATGTATATTTTCATGCGTATTTTTGCCTTGTTTTCGCATACAAACATCTAAACATCCATTTAATTGAGATGCAAAATGACATTTATTTGTGAAAGTGTATAAAAATCAAGTGAGTTTGTGCGTTAAAAACAAGAAATCTGCCATCAGAAAATAAATTAAAGGGAAGTTTGAAGTTATTAATTATCTAATGCTTTGCATCTCAAATAAATGCATCATGTTTAGATATTTTACTGGAAAACAATACAGAAATGAAGGAAGAACATTGCTTTTTGCAGTGTGTCTGAGACTAAATGCATATTTAATGATATTTTCTTGTGTACCCGCTCATTACAGTGAACTTTTAGAATGGTACGTATCAAGAATGCATGATAAAATATTTCCAAAAGCTGTCGAATTCATCTAGTTTTCCTCTTTCCGCAGGTGGAGACCTGTCGAGACGCTGATGAATGGAGAGAAATGCTTCGTCCTCATATTCATCCAGTCTTCTTTATCTAGCTTGTCATTAAATGACTGAATCTTCTCTATTTAATACTTCCTAAAGCTCTACAATCTGTACAGCCTTTAAATTATGTTTGGATTTATAACTTTTTCAGCCTTTGATATTTTGTATTTTAATGAATCTAGCTTATGTTGATTATAAAGACATTAATTATTATTATTGCAAACTGATTTCTTTGATAAATGTTTGTAGCAAATTATTTGTATTTTAAAGGAAGAACAGACGATTTTACTTAAATAGATAGATTATTGCACTGAGGTCTGTGGTTTGATATATAAAACCTTATTTCATATATAACTTCTTAAATCAAATATATTTATTTCTAAATGTACGATCTAAAGCCTGTTGTTAAATTTATAGTCTCAACCACTGAAATTTTATGATTATGAGTTTAAACTGTTTTCCTCATTATTATGCAATTCAAAATGATTAAGAAAATGCACAATTAAACGATCCTTTTTGGTAATACTGGGCTTATTTACTAGTGTGGTAGTTTATTGAGGATAAAGATGCACCACAGCACACATGCATTTATTTTATTCCATTCCCACCTTGTGAAAGTGTGTCACGTATACGGATAGTGAATGAAAGGGATTGATGGGGAGGAGGAGGCTGAGATGCTTCAAAGACAGTCTGGATAAATATGAACAAAAGCGCCGCGCCAGCTTGAAAAGCCCTGATTCCACAGGGATTTTGCTGAGGATATCAAACTCCACTTATTTTGCTCTCTAAGGCTAATAAGTAAGAAGTTGCAATGTCGTTGTTGCACTAAAAACCTCCGCATATAGGCTATGCATAATATTGGTGTTTTAGTCCACGAGGAGTGTCTTTTGTCTGCACGCGCGTGACGGCGCAGGGAAACCCCACGCCCGCGACGTGTGCACCGACGATGACGTATGTACAGTCTGACAGCGCGACGTCGCCGAAGGTGGAAAACAAAGCGCGTTGAAAGCTCGCTCGCGCGCGCAACTGTCAGACGAGTTATAGGATCTCGCATGGAGCTTTCGGTGATCGTTCGGGATCCTTGTTGGGATAATCGTGAAGTATCCCAATTTACCTTTCAATTGAAACCCGTGATTTCTATGCCTTTTCCACAAGAGCCCTGGAGATGACGACATCAAGGGTTCGACACCTGCGAAAGGAGACAAATGACAACGGAATGAAATGAACTAAACACAGCAATATATATTCTATACTAGTAATAAGTAATTATTTAAGTTTAGTTGTGTTTGTATTGTAGTTAAACAGACGCTGGCATCCAGCTTTACGAGCTCGTTGTTGTCGTTGGTCACCATCGAAACGGGAGGAGCGCGCGAGAGACACGCGTCAAATGAATCGCATCTCTTTTCTTCTAAGAAAGATGAAGAAATCTCTTTTATTATTACATTTAGTTTTTGACGTATGAAAACTCAGAAGAGCGCTTTAATTGGTCAAAAGGATACCCAAGGACGTGACTATGGTAAAAATAGGGTACCTCGCGAGCGCGTTCCAGTCACACAGAGTTCAGCGTCCAACATGTCACGAGGTAAATTAGTCTAGCGATACTTTCATCATTTTTAAGGGATTACGTGACGTAAACAGTTTTCGGGAACTGGAAACTGTTGTTTTGGATAAGTATATCGCGTGTTGTTCTGCTGAGGGCTCGCTCGAGCTGATGAAGTTTCCCAGAGCGCGAGAAGCTCGCTCGTCGCCGTGTGGACCCGCGCGTGCCCAGGGCGCGCAGAGCGTGGCGGGAAGGTCAGCTTGAGCTCGTGACACTCGCTGGACTGAGCGCGCGAGGATGCCGGTACGACGAGGGCACGTCGCGCCTCAAAACACTTTCCTCGACACGATCATCAGGAAATTCGAGAGTCAAAGTAAGTTCGAGTTTATTTTCAGTAAGTTATTTTAACGTTACTTGTATTGTGTGTTTTTTCCACTCAGGGAATACCATGTTTTTTGGACATGTAACGTTACCATGTTTTTGAGGTAACTTTTTATTCCTGTCAGAGATACTATAGCTGAATCTAATTGAGTACATTCGATTTCTCCAATGAAAGCAGTTTTAACTTTGAGATCAGATAGAAAATGGCACCTAAATGTGACAAATACTCTTTACATTTCGATTTCCTAGCAAAAACCTCTGAGAACCATGTGA
This sequence comes from Siphateles boraxobius, assembly GCF_051911475.1. Taxonomy (NCBI): domain Eukaryota; kingdom Metazoa; phylum Chordata; class Actinopteri; order Cypriniformes; family Leuciscidae; genus Siphateles; species Siphateles boraxobius. The sequence goes on from NW_027508722.1 coordinate 33,289,016, forward strand.
ATACTATAGTAGTAAATTAATATATGGAAGACATGTTGTACCACATCAAACATGGTGTCACCACAGGACCTTTTTATAAGGGTTGCTAATGAAACAGGTGTATCAAATAACAACACTGACATAAGACTACAAACGACATATTTTGAGCAGCCTTCAGTTTTTTGGATGTTAAAATTGTAATTATTGTGCATTATCCAATAAAGACACTGTCGCTGAGAAGAGGTACATACGAATTTATGATGTTATAGTTACTGATCATATGTTGTAAACTGGAGAGCTAGGCTGAAGAGTTCATCATCCTTTATTTTAACGTGTGGTGGTTCTGTTCATAATATAGGCCTATATATAGTCCCAGTCAATCAACTTTATGATTTCTTTCAGGTGATATTAGAGCTTTTTAGTTATGACTATCCAGAAATCATTCGTGAGTCACATGTAGTCGACATGTTGCTTTAGGTCTGATCAGGTAAATGCATCTAAACTGTTTTGTGGGTTTAACCTTGCATGTGATTTTGAGTCCTAAAACTTTGAATTGCCCCAGTTTTCATGATGCATTCGCTGGTCTGACAGGTGTGGAGATTCAAGTCTCAGATGTGGATCTTCTTACTCAATCATCCTTAAAAATCTTACTGGCTTTCAAAGAGCCAATCAGTCTTCATCTCCATCTGTCTCAGACTGGAATTGGTTTGTTTTCTGAAGCAGCTTGTGATGTGTTTGTGTTGGGAAATGGTTAAGGTGACACCAGGGAGTAATGCTGCAAAAAATGAGCATTTTGTAAGATTGCGCATTGATGTTTTGGCTCCAGTGAGGAATAATGGGATGTTTATCCCTATGGAAATCCAAAGGTTTCTTCAGTGCATCAGCTGATCGCCTTCCATTGATTCCCTCAGAAATTTAGACTGTTTTGATAATGAATACTGTCTATAGTTAGATGTCCGTGTGAATAATATTGGGGTATAATATGTCAGTCCATATTTTACTAATGAATTATTAATATTGTATAGGTGTTCAAGTCCCCCTGTGGGGTAAATCAAGCTTTTAATGTTGTTTATGTCTATGTGGTGTTTTTAATACACAAACCATGTATAAATTCATGTCAACACCATTGCTGAGTATTTTGGTATTTCTGACGTCACAAACTACCTTGTAACCAATCAGATCAACGAGTGGATCTCTGAGCTGAGTGAGTGGAGGCGGGGCTCATTTGCATATTCATAGAACCCATATAATAAATGAGGCAAGGGTGTTGAGTTACATTCGAGCTATTTTAAGGCATGAAGACATTTTTTTCAAGGAAAAAACATTTAAATATGTCATTTTGGTGATCAAAGATGATTTTTAAGGGATAAAACGACTGACTAAAAGGGGACTTAAACACATACATGATTGATCCGTTATTAAAAAAAAAATTTCATCACCCTACAATTTCAATAATAATGGCCGAATATCAGAGCTTCATACTATTACTCATATAATAATTGTCTTGCAGTTGAATATTTAATGAGGAAGTAGGCTACTTGATAATAAAAATCCAAAGCATTTGAAATGGCTTCTGAATTAAGCCATAATTCAAGTCTGGTCAGAAGTCACTTTCCATCTTAACCTTCCCACTACCCTTCCTCTTTCAATACGCCGCGTCTCTCCCTCGGGCACTTTAAATAATATATTACCTTCTCTATCAAAACCCATCGCAAGCGTTTGAGAAGTGCTTTGGAGATATTGAAGAGTACGAGTGAGCGTTTTTCAGTATGCGTCAGGTCATTGCAGCTGACCATAAGTTGCCAGTGTTTCTCCTTCAGTGTTTTTCTCCAGATGGCTTGGATCTGTTTTCCTAGCCTTGATGTTTCACCGGTTCAACAAGAACACCGTGTGCTTCTCGCTGTGATATCTCAACCGAATATTAAAAACTGAACAAGTGTTTTCTCTCCGGTGTTCAGTGGATTATGTGAGATGTCAGATGAGAACATTAGCTGCAACAAAACAATAACCCAAAAATAAAATGCCCATGCATGTGTCCCACAACTGTTATGCCACTTTTTAAATAAAGGTGACTTGACTTGAAAAGAGGTTATGCATTGACGTCACTTCCCGCAGGAACACACTCCTTCAGCTGGACTGAGAGGCAGAAGAGCTGCTGAGTGACTGGATTTAATAGAGGAAACTGCGAAAACGCGAGTAAAACAAATGATTATCAGTTTAAACTAAAGGTCGATATAGTGTTTCTTATAACTCAACAAAGATCCAGTGATCGTGGATATTGACATGCAGACAGAAATTGTGTTTCCGGACATTTATATGAGCCTGATTTCCACGCCGGGGAAACACATACATACAATATAGCTCTAAATCCATGTGATCACTTATATCATTTATATATATCATCATATCGTCCAGCCCTAAAACTTGTAGTTTTATTGTCAGTGTTTATTTCAAAAACATCCAATTATGCAGAATATACGATAAATATTTAACTAATGAGTTGTCATTACAATATATAACAATACAATATATAGGGTATGATTTTACCCATCAATTCAGCATATTGACACAAAATAATAACTGCAAATCCAGCTTTCTCTGCCTGGATCCAGATTTTCTGTGAATCACAGTGATCCATTTGCTTCTGTGTTCTGTAGCTTTCGGCAGTCTGTAAAAACATTCCTCAGATTTCTTGTCAAATCTAGTATTACAGTCGATCTCAAAGATCTTTCTCGTTTTAGATGCGCTTTGTGTGTTTTTCGTGGCATTCACGCTGAAAACTAATGATACCACTCAGTGTTTCTGCCACTCAGTGTTTCTGCCACTCAGTGTGTATGTGTGTAACCGCTGTGACGTCACACGCATACCCTTTATAGCAAACATGAACCGTAGAGCCGTGAGACCAATGCAAATCTATCTATCTATCTATCTATCTATCTATCTATCTATCTATCTATCTATCTATCTATCTATCTATCTATCTATCTATCTATCTATCTATCTATCATCTTACAATTTCTATCTATCTATCTATCTATCTATCTATCTATCTATCATCTTACAATTTCTATCTATCTATCTATCTATCTATCTATCTATCTATCTATCTATCTATCTATCTATCTATCTATCTATCTATCTATCTATCTATCTATCATCTTACAATTTCTATCTATCTATCTATCTATCTATCTATCTATCTATCTATCTATCTATCTATCTATCTATCTATCTATCTATCTATCTATCTATCTATATATATATTGCTCTATCTATCTGTCTATCTATCTATCTATCTATCTATCTATCTATCTATCTATCTATCTATCTATCTCTATCTATCTATCTCTATCTATCTCTATCTATCTATCTCTATCTATCTCTATCTATCTCTATCTATCTATCTCTATCTATCTATCTATCTATCTATCTATCTATCTATCTATCTATCTATCTATCTATCTATCTATCTATCTATCTATCTATCTATCTATCTATCTATCTATCTATCTATCTATCCATCCATCTATCCATCCAGAACCATTCTATAAACCAAACTTTTCATGAACAGCTTTTCTGTTCTTCCTTTTCATCTCATTGTAATGTTACTGTAACGTAAAGCCTTCAGGAGACAGAAGCATCAGAGGAGAGTTAGAGATGCGCATTTCTCCACCGCACTGAACTTTGCTCAGCGTTAGGGTGGAGTATTTATAGTTTTCTATATAAAGTTGTGTTTTTCCATCGCCTGCTTTTCTGTCACATCGCTGCTGAGTTGTCATGGTCTACTTCTGCCAGTATTCTGGGATGCAGAGTGGTTGCTATGTCTCTCTCTCTCTCTCTCTCTCTCTCTCTCTCTGTAATGGAGAGCGGGTGAGATCACAGTCTTATCGGTGTTCTGTCAGAGGAGTTGTGTGATTAAATTTCACCATAATACAGTTGTCCATTCTTCCTTGTCTTCTCATTCTCTCTTTCAGCCTCTGTTCATCATGTTCTCTAATGCACAAACCCTCTACATCAATCATTAGTCTGATGTAAAGATGTTGCTGTACTGCAGTAGATGTTCCTGCACTGATATTAGTGTGCATTATTTACACATCAGAGCGGTAAAGAAACATGTTGTAATGAAAAATTACAGAGCAGGACGTGTCCCAAACAAGTCAAGACAGTTTAGAAAGAGTTTGGTGATTTATACCTTACTCTTTAACTTTGTTTTACACATTAACATGCTTTCTGTTTTGCATATGTCAAGTCAAGTCACCTTTATTTACAGTATATAGCGCTTTTTACAATACACATTGTTTCAAAGCAGCTTTATAGTAATAACAGGAAAACAATGCAACAAAGATTGTTTCTAGAACAAAATATCATCATAGTTCAGTGATGGTTCATTTTTGTTGTAAACAAAGTTATTAATTTAGTTAATTCATATATAATCGGCAAAAATAGATTAACTGACACTAAAATGTTGCCACATCATTATAAAGTAATTAATTGGTTGACTAGATGCTTAATGTCAAATATTTAATGTCACAATTGTTACCATCTATTTGCATTAGGCCTCGTTCACACTGCAGGGGTTTAACCCTCTGAGGTCTAAGGGGTTTTTGGGGTCCTTGAGGTGTTCTGACATGCTCTGACATTTGTGCTTTTTTCAGTTATTTATAAACATGTTAATGGCAAAGGTGTAAATTCACTCTATATAGCACAAACGGGGCTACCGTTAGATGTGAGCAACATGTATGTAGATGTTTGAATTTTTTAGAGAATAATGTTTATGCATGGTTATTGAAAAAACTAAAACTTAAAGTGTCTGAAATAAGGCCACAAAACACATACTAAATATGTGTCCACAAGACTTTTGACTAATGGGTGTTGTTGCCTAGAATTTTTGCTTCAAAATGATCTGAAAATCATCCTGCCTAATCATTTACAAAAAACAATACATTGATTTAAATTTTATAAGACACCTTTTGTTTGGAAAGGCAATATGCGTGGAGGCGTGTTCACACCTGAGAAGACAAAGGCCGGATAATGTGCCACATACATAATGAGCTGCATATTAATTAGCCTTTCACACAGGTGTGTCACTGGGTCCCAAAGAATGCAAGGACAAAAGAAATTATCTATATATACATATTTTACAATTAGAAATTGTAACCAATTACAAATAGGTTACAATTACAAAATAAAATTACAATTTTAACAATATTTCAAGTGTATTTCTTTGTAAAAAGTATACATTTCATCATACGTATTAAAAAAGGTAAGGATTCATTAGTTTGAATATTGGAACAAACACTATAATAACATCTTAGTTGATAATTCAATATACCTACTTTATTTTTGACAAAACATCATACTATAGTATATTTAACTATGAGCAGAAATTGGTGAACAAAAGCGTACCTATTTAATGTGACAGTAGTCTTTTTTTACAGTCAAAACTTTATAATCTATCCAAAACTAATCACAAAATCTTGTCTAAACATTCATATTTAGTCTTTGTTACAATATTTGTAACATATTGTGTATGATATATTAGCATATACATGTGAATTTGCAGTTTGTTGCTTATACAGACATTTTATTTCAACATATTTCAGTCTATTTTTACTCATCTTAGTAGGCTATAGCAATATAGTTTGGATGTGTTCATGTAAACATAACGTTTACTAATGTAGGTGCGAGAGTGAACGAACGGCACAGACACGCGCTGTATAACTGTAGTAAACAAAGCACACGTGCCTGTGGCGTTCATTCATCATTTAGCCTACACACAGACACGCATATTTAACAGTCTTTTTGCGGTTTACAGTCAGACACTATTCAATATCGCGATTAGAACAAAGCACTTAAGAATAAATGACTTACTACATCAGCTGGATCCGTTGCTCCTCGACATGAAACTACCAGCACTTCTGGTACATTTTCCAGGGTTATTAGATAGTATTATTCCTCACACCGTAGGGATACGCTGTGTACACAGCTGTAGTAAGATACTGACTAAACACGATGTGTTTTATAATCCAGCTGGTGGGCGTTGGCATGTTTGCATGGCTTGCCTTAAATCATTTGCGTTTGAATACCGCGCGCTCTCCGTGGGCGTGGCACATTCACACGTAATCAGGTATAATGAGCTGGAAAGAAAAAGACTGACATCTCTCTCTTTTCATACAGATTACATAAACTGAGAATATTTGTTTTTTTATAAATATTAATTAATTTAAAAGAAGAGAGTTCAAGCTTCATTATGGAAAAACACTCGTGCCTGTATGACAAGTATTCGCAGAATTACAGCTAATTTTCGGACGCGTTTCAGAATGGACTTCACTGACAGAGAGAAGGCAGAACGCGCATCATGTTTTTTTTCTTTATTTGGCGACAAGCACAACACTTTATTTTTATTGTGAGTATCCACAAAAAAAATAGACACTTATCAGGATCTAAAGATGTACAACACTTAATATGTAAGATCAAAATCAACAGAGTATTTTGAGTTTCTTTTGATAAGAAAAAAAGCGAGGCGCGATAGCCGACCTCGGAGGGTTAATGCTCAATTCCGATTTTATGAAAAAATCCGATTTTTTTGCAAGGCCGTTCACATTTTGAATTAAATGCAACCTTTTGTGATCTCCTGTGTGAACGTGAACGTGAAATGACCCAGAAGTGACCCGCATGCGCAGAAGAGTACTCAACGGTCAACGACGTCACTTGTTGTTTGGGGAAGTAGCTAAACATGGCCTGAATAGAGCTGTCCCCCCAAATATTAATTAAATCAGAAACCTCGCTTCCCTTCCATTGACTGATCTCAGCATCGTCCGCCATAGTTGTTGTTTATCTTCTCATTCCGGCCTACTTCAACGCAGAATTATGACGTTTGTCGCATATCAATGACGTGCGGGTCGGATACATGTGACCTGGCCGTTCAGATTGAAGTCGCATTTCAAAAGATTGGATACATATCGGATTTGGACCACATACCCAAGCGGCCTGGGTCGCATTTGAAACGATCGGATCTGTGGCGTTTAGATTGTCATGAAAAGATCAGATACAGGTCGCATAGGGGCAAAAAAATCGGAATTGGGTCGTTTCAGCCTGCAGTGTGAACGTAGCCTTAGTTTTATGTGTTATTTTTATTTTTTTATCCAGTATCTATTTTAAAAACTATTGGTTGATTAATCGGTTATCGGAAAATACGGCCAAACCTAGTTATTGGTATCGGTAAAATCCACTATCGGTCGACCTCTAGTTTGCACATATGCACATATGGCTGTTTTTTGTGAGTGTGTTGTGTCTGACAGCAGTCTCTTGTGTTGCTCACATCTACAAGACAAGCTGACAGGAGAAAGAGCACGTACACTTAAGACACACACGCACAATTAACTGGATTCACTCTCCCCTTGTTAAAGCCACACAAAGAGGATTTGCTGTTTTCTTTGCCGTTTTCTTCCAGCTGTTCCTCACTGCTAAATGCATTGTTCTGTTTTCTCAGGAGACACGGCTTGTTCCTTCCTCACAGATAAAAGAAGAAGATGAGTTCACTTTCTTCCATTCAAATGTTCCTTTCTTTCTCTGTGTCTGTTAGTGACTCTGATCCACCGCGCGTGAGAAAAAATTATAATCAGATCTATCTATCTATCTATCTATCTATCTATCTATCTATCTATCTATCTATCTATCTATCTATCTATCTATCTATCTGATTATTATCTATCTATCTATCTATCTATCTATCTATCTATCATTTTACAATTTATATTTATCTATCTATCTATCTATCTATCTATCTATCTATCTATCTATCTATCTATCTATCTATCTATCTATCTATCTATCTATCTATCTATCTATCCATCTATCTATCTATCTATCTATCATCTTACAATTACTATCTATCTAGTTTGCTATACTGTATAGTTATACATAACTATGTAGAGATAAAAAAGTGTTTTGGGGTCTTTAAAGCACCAGAGCATCTCTTTACCGGTCTGTTTGTTAGGCTTGTATAACTTTGAAACCATAACCTTTAAACTTGAAAGCTTTTAAAGCTATTTTAATCTGTCAGTCAAGCTGACATCAGAGTTTTTGAGTGATCTGTTCCTTTAAAGTCTTGACGGGTTGTGCTTTGGCTTTTATTAGCCCTCGACTCAGAGATCAGTTTAAACCTTGTATAAAGAGACAGCAAAGAACTCGGGAGATGTTAATTAGGGTGTTTTCTCGGAATCAATCATCCTTTCTCTTTTTCAACGCCTCGGTTTCCCTCAGTCAGTCTCTCTCTCTTTCTTCTGTGTTGCATCTTATATTTGTTGCAGTGTTCGTTCTGTGTATAGGTTTGATACACAAACTCACACACACACACACACACACACACACACACACACACACACACACACACACACACACACACACACACACACACACACACACACACACACACACACACACACACACACACACACACACACACACTTATGTTAAAGTTTCTCTTTTCCTGCCCACTCTGTCTATCTTCAGAGTAGGGGTTTGTGAATTTCTACCAAAAATGGCATTCAAAAATCGAGGAGCAAAAGTCGATTATCGTTCGAAAATCAAAAAAACAAAAAAACCCCACAAACTCACAATGACAGAAAGGGAGGCCAATTTCATCTTTAGCGATTTGTCATCAAACAAACTGTTTATTACTGTTTAACAAGTAACATGTTTTCGTCGTTTTTTAACATACCGTATTTTCCGGACTATAAGTCACACTTTTTTTCATACCTTGGCTGGTCCTGCGACTTATTGTCAGGTGCGACTTATATATCAAAATTACCATGATTTACTCATCACAGGATCGCTGACGGCCCCAGATTATTATTTGCGAGTTTTTGATGTATTTGCGGTATGACGTGAATGCATCATTTGCCGAAATTGGGGGTGACATTACCGTCTAAAGCCACGAGAGAGCGCTCTATGCGCTCTAGACTACAGCTAGTTTTACCGCTGAAAAAATCTCTCTTCAGTGATGTGGAATAAGATCGCGGGAGCTTGGTGAAATTGCTTTACCGATAACTGTTGGACTCGCCGTCTTATGTTTTTTTAATTTTTATTTGATCCTATTCAGCCTCTCAGGTATGTTCTTTATGCTATTGTGTAGCTAACTGTTGATGTGTTACGTTAACAACATACCGGACACATATTCAGCCTGTTGTTCTTTGTGCTATTGTGTGTAGCTGAATAACTTAAATGCCTTCTGTTTTAATGAATTAAAGTCTGTTTAAATAACTTTTTCTTGGTCTTGGATTTTGTTAAATAAATTTCGAAATAAATGCGACTTATAGTCCAGTGCGACTTATATATGTTTTTTTCCTCGTCATGACGCATTTTTGGGCTGATGCGACTTATATTCCGGAGCGACTTATAGTCCGGAAAATACGGTAGTTAACATAGAAAAAAAAACAATAAGCACGACAGTCCGTTTTTGCATCGCCAAACCAGATGCTCGTTAGATAAAAAAATAATGTCATATGTCATAATGATTTTATGCGGACCTGCCTTGTTACTGCAATAGCCAACTTTTTAAACAAATAAGTTTCAATCAAAACTATTCGTGTGATGCCACTGCGCAATACACACACATTACCGCAGGATGGCGGGTGTTCATTTCATAAACTGTGGACAATGGTAGCTTATTTAATGTAGCCATTAAATTAACATGTTCAAAAAACGGATAATGTCATCATACTTGTAGCAGTGCTATCGTCGCGTAATAATCTGTTTGGTTGTATAATGTATTACCAGAATGAAATGAACTCGAATGTATCGTCCTGTGGAATCATTCATTCACAGACATCATACGAAGATGTTCAACTAGATCTTCATCGCTGGCAAAAATATGATGCATTTGCAGATTTGCTTTCACTAGACTAGACTGTAGATCCACGGCCACTTCATCCAACGCTCTTGATGTTCTTAAATCTTCCTGTTACGACTCCGAGTGTGAATTGAAAGCGCTTCAGAGGATTCAGTGCGTGAGGAACTGAATAGATCATTCAAACTGATTCGCGAACCGATTTAGACAAATCTGTTTGATGAAGTCTTTGAACAGAATCGACTCAAAAGAGTGATTCATTTGTGAATTGAGCATCGCTCATACCCATAAAAAAGATGCAGCGCGCTTGGAATAAACTATTTATTTAACAGCATGTATTGCATTAAAATAAAGTAACGAGAGGAACGTCGCCCCAACGTAAGGAAGTAAATGTAGCCTACTTTGTAGACGGTTACTACCATAGACAGTAAAAGGTTACTACCCACCTCTGTTGTGCGCAGAGTTAACGGTCACGGTGCTCTTCTTCTGTTGTTTGTTTACACTATATAAAACACTGGTATCCTATCATGCAGTAGGGGGTTTCATTCATGTTAGTGACACCTTGTGTCCTCGACAGAAAAATACCCTGCTGGGCGATCTGTGACAGTTGGCGCGCCGTCAATTCTGACATATTGAAATTGCGCGAAAATATAACGATATTCGAAAAAGTAATTTTATGGTCGAATTTCGAACGCAGTTGGACTATTCGACTATTCGAAGATCGCGACCCATCCCTACTTCAGAGCGCCTGTGGCTGTTTCTCTGATGTACACCGTCTGAAGCCTGCTAATGTCAGACAACCAGACATGAGAATCCCACTTTCTAATCTCTAGATTAAGAGTGTATTGGTAGAACTGATTCTATTCTTCTGTGGTTTCTTCATAAGTTCATCCTATCTTCAGTTCTGTCTTCTTCTGTTACTCAGGACGAACCCGAACTCCTGCTGGATTGGCCTGATGATGATGATTTTGTTTGGAGATCAAGATTAGATATACGAACAATTAAAACCACAGTTGAGATTGAACAATTGGCTGAACAATGAACAATTCACCTGAAAATATTTACTCGGGATGCACGGTCACCATATCGGTATCGGCCGATATATGTTAATTTTGATGTCCTGATTAGAAAATTTGGCCGATACAGTAAAGCCGATTAATAATGGATTATTCCCTTCAGCTTAGACACTTCAGATGGGCACTGTTCACCATGATGGTTTTGAATTGCTTAAAATATGATTGAAATCACTTCAAAAAAGGAAAATACAGTTCAATGCAAAATATTTTGTCATATCGGCTACATAAAATCATAATGAGAACATTATTATAACTGTGTACTTGAGACACAGCTTTTAATGGTAAGGCCTTTGTAAGCAGACTCTCAGAAAATATATAAAAAATTATATAAAAACTTGGATTAAGGTTTATCGGCCAATATATCTGTTATCAGCTTTTAAATACAAAGAATTACCGATTATCAGTATCGGCCAAAATGTTCATATCGGTGGATCCCTAATATTTACAAAAAAATTGTAGTAGAGTCTCCAGCATACATCTATACATATATTGGGCTTTTAAATATAAAGAATTATCGATTATCAGTATCGGCCAAAATGTTCATATCGGTGCATCCCTAATATACCTAATATTTAATATTAATAGTCTCCAGCATTTTTAGTTACCTGCAGGCTTAAACTCTCATTAGAAAAAAACAGCATCTAAAAGTAACAGAAATGTTAAAGGTGCAGTCTGTAAGAATTACAAGTAGTGGTCGAAATAGGTACTGCAGTCCAATTCAAAATATCGGAGATCGTCGTTTCTCCCGCCTCCTCAGACTCGACGCTCACACGAGTTGCTATTTTGAGCACACGCGACAGGAACGAGCGCAATGGACATTGAAAATTGGCAACGTAATACTACACAGACCAGAACAAAAACAAACTTCCAGCCTGGAAACTAATTTCAAAGTAAAATAACTGGCTGTAGAAGTGTTTTTCAGAGAAACGAGTATGTGAACTTATCGTTTTCTCAATATATACAAACATAATATGGTATTTTTATGCTTTAGTAGAGTGAAAAAGTTACATACAGCAGCTTTAAATATGGCCTCAGTGAAAAGGAAGCGCTTTTATCCGCGGCAGTGAAAGTAGCATCTCTGAGCAAATATCACCTCTATATTCCACACATAAACTCTCACCTTTAAAAACCTCCCCGCTGACCCGTGAAGCGTCTGTCATTTACTCAAGACTCGAGTGCTTGCTTCTGGCCTTTAACTGACGCCCTTTTGAAGGCACTAACATCCATCATGTAAAAGCACTTAAAGGATAAATGCAGTTGACATGACTCTACTGAGGGGAGGAGAGACGCTGGAGGAGCCAATAGTTTAATGTATTTCGCCTACGCTGGACTAGTCAGCCCTGTCATATCAGTTATACTGTACATATCAGTTCAATATAGTTCTCACTCATTTCTGCTGTTCTGCCACAAATTCTTCTCGGATTTTTTGGGTGATTAACTAACTCTCTAGTTGCTTTTTTATTTTGCTTTGCTATACTTTGTATAGATGTATATGACTAATAGCTAATGGTGTCAACATTTATCATCACATTTTACATTTTTCTTACTCACTTTTGTTTGTTTTTGGCAGAAACATGTTAGATTTTAAATATAGACATCTACAGATATTATTGTTTTTAGGGCTGCATGATATATCAACCATCATATCGGTATCGGTCGATATACACTGTATGTTCATTTTTAAAGTTATCGTTATCGGCCCAATAAAGAAATGTGGTAGATATAATAAAGCCGATACATAATGGATTATTTCCTTCAGCTGAGACAATTCAGATGCGCACTGTTCAACATGATGGTTTTGAATTGTTTGAAATATGATTGGAAACGCTTAAACAAAGAAAAATATGGTTAAGTGGAACACAAGTCTGTCATATAGGCTACATAAAATTATAATGAGAATATCATTATAATTGTGTGCTTGGGACACGGATTTTAATGATGAGACTTTTTTTTTTGTAATCAGGCTCTCAAGAATTATATAACAACGTGGCCACTATATCTATTATCGGCTTTCAAATTGTCACGTTTTCTATGTGTTTAGTTATGTTCTGTGATCTTGTTTCCCCCTGTCTTTGTGATTTTGGTTTAGTCCTGTTAGTTTTTCCCGCTCCTCGTTTGTGTTCAGTTTCTTCACCTGTGTTCAGTTAATTATCCCATTAGTCCCAGTTCTTTTAAGCCTTGTGTTTTCCCTCTGTTTGTTGGTCGTCATCCTTGTATGGTTGTGTTTTCTGAAGTCCTGGAGGTTTGTTCTTTTGTTCCTGTATGTTGCAGAAAGTTAAGTTTGTAAATAAACCAAACTATACTGCTATTCTCGTGTCCTCGTCTTCGGCAACCTGCACACAACCTGACACAAATATAAAGAATTATCGGTTATCGGTATCGGCCAAAATGTTCTCGGTGCATCCTTAATTTTTTTTATAGGCTACTTATTTAATATTTGACATAATGTACATTAATTTATATAAGTATTAATTTAAATGTATTTACATTTTCATAGCATGATTTACATAATGTGCATATTAACCTCTATTTTACAACAGTCCATTTTCAGTCTTTGATCCTCCATTAGGCTGATTATTGTCATTTATCATCATCAAACCAAGAGCACAGTTTAACAAGTCACTATTGTGTACGTTTAGCAATTCAAACGCTTAACGTTCGGCTAGCAGTTCTGGTTCCTCTCAGTAGCAGAGACATTTATTTTCCAGATTGAGTGCTGGGATAAAATCTACAGCATTATGTGCAAATGGAGAGAAATTTGTCCGCTTTATGTATTTGTCAGTAATGTGACATCTAATGGCTCATTTGAAATGTCTATCTTGCCTCTGCCTTTTATCTACCGGATATATTGAGTGGAACAGTTTATGAACCGCACATGTTGAGTTTTTTTATGTGTCTATGAGGGGAAGAGAAACCGCAATGCTGATGTTTCTCCAGGACTTAAGTGTGGAAATTGTGAGTTTAGTGAGGTTATGGTCTCTGAGAATTATGAATAAAATAAGAAATATTAATGACCTGTAAATGTTCTAATTTCAGAGAGACAAATGGAATGAGAGCAGGACAGAGACAGTGTGTGTGTTGTGTCCCAGTGTTGAGCAGCTGCTAAAGGGCGTCAGAAACAGAACCAGCTTCTGTTGTGATTGTTTTCTCTGTTGCCTGGAGGAACGTGTCGGAGTGCGTCAATAATGCACTGCTTTCTTGCTAATTACCTAACGGCCAGCCCTGCAAGAGCAATACAGCAGTTGAAAGATGTCCCGTCACGAGAGACAGATATACGTGTCATTTATGGCGCCATATGCTAACACATTCAATTGTTAGTGTTTTTAAGGCGGTGTTGTTTTGAAATTAATTTTTTTTCTCCACAATTCTTTGCAGTTAAGCTCAAACGAGTGTAATTACAGTTAAAGTCTCCCTGAGGTGAAAATCCAGCTTTTATTGTTGTTTATATGTTTATGTGGTGTTTTTAATATGCTTTAACACAAAGCATGTGTAAATTCATAAGTCGACAGCATTGCTGAGTATTTTCTGCTTAAAACTGCAGTGAACCAAAGACAGTCTCAAAAACACGCTTTGAAATCGCTGGTGTTTCTGACGTCACAAACTACCTTGTGACCAATCAGATCAACGTGTGATCGTCAACCAGTGGATCTCTGAGTGAGTGAGTGAGTGGAGGCGGGGCTCATTTGCATATTCATAGAACCGCACATACTAAATTAGGAAAGGGTGTCGAGTTAATTTCAAGATATTTTGGAAAAAGGAAAAAAGGTTTAAATAGGCCTATGTCATTTTGATGATCAAAGTTGAGTTTTAAGGGATAAAATGATTGACTACTTTTTTAGTTTTTTTTGTTACTTGAAATAAGCGCTAACTGAAATAAATAAAATACTTAAAAAATCTACTTCATTGCAGCTAGTTGCCAATTTTCTCTTAGTTTAATTTGATGAACTAAAATAACTAAAACTAAAACTGAAACAAAAATGAATAAATAGACATATTTAAAAAAAAAATCTAATAAAAATGGACAAAAACACAACAAATATTACCTAAAATTAAAATGGAAACAGGAAATTTAAAGATTAATTAAAAATATTAATACAAACTATAAAAGATACTAAACACTGGCCTGATAATTTTAAATAATGTTTGTAATTTCAGCTTTAGGTGCATTTTATTTATAAACCATTTATTTTCAAAGAAATGTAAGATTTTTATTTACAAACTCATATTAAATAAACATTGATTGAATGTTAAATAAAAATCAAACCATAGGCCAAGTGATTCATATTTATATTCTGTAAGTGCAATTGATATTCTTTCATGCGTTTTTTTCCATATTGGCCTTTCAATTATTAATTTGCATACTGTTTTGTAATTAGTCTTGCATATGCACAGAACTAAAGATTAAAATCTAAATTTAGCTGAAATTATAACCCAATTCTGTTGCCTTGCATCCACTGCCATTTCCTTGCAAATCCCTGAAGTCCTCACATGTTTCTAGTGGTAATAATGTCGTTTTTCATGACCTCTTCTCACCCGCTTTGACACTCAGAATTAATCGCACCGTTTTAAAACACCTTTAAGACTTGTTTATGTAAATGACCTCTGTTATCATTACGCTGCTCTGTAACTGTAGTTTGTAGAGACGAATGGATTCGAGTGACACATTAACAACAAAAGTCCATTACAGACGGTGAGTGGAGTTTGAACAGAGCGTCCAGGGCCGAGCCGCTCTCCTTAGAGTCCTTGAACAAGATTTATCACTGACGGTTTTGTGTCGAACCCAAATATGGGATGGAAATTACAAATATGGGAGGTTTCCAGTTAAGCATGACACTCGTAGGCTTCTGAGATGAAGCGATTATGGTTGCGGTCCAGAACTAATGCATTACTGACTGTAATTTCAGCCCGGAAGACAAGCATCTGACAATCTCTTTTCTCTATAGTTCCTTTTTCGGGAAAAGCATATTTAATATACACACACTTATAACGTCATCATTAAACACATTATAATTGAAGAAACTAGCTTGACATGCAACTAAATACATAATATCAAAATACAATATTACATGATTACATACTT
>NW_027508722.1:33310000-33312500 GCF_051911475.1 Siphateles boraxobius
GATCAATTTAATTAATCCTTGATGAATAAAAATATTGATCAGCCCCCAAAAAAACAAAACAATTCTTACTGACCCCAAACTTTTGAACGGTTTTAAATGCTGTTCTTTTGTACTTTCTATTCATCAAAGAATCTAGAAATAAAAATATAAATAATTGTTTTCAACATTGATAATAATGAGAAATCTGTCTTGATCATCAAATCATCATATTAGAATGCTTAGCCGGGTGTGATTAACTCAACGGCCACAAGGAGGTTTTCTTTGGCTTTACAAAATGATGTCTGACAGATCAGATCAGTAAAGCTCGAGAGAAAGAGGAAGGGTTAGAAGAATTGCTCCTGCAGTGGATGTTGTTTATTTGATGTCTATATTGTTTTAGCAACCAATTTACTGAAGGAATTATGCAAATGCGCTCCTGGTTTGTGGCTGGTTAGTGACGACAGTGCAAGTTTGTGCTGTGAAATCACACACACGCGATGTGAATGTTTCAATCTGGCGGCAGATGTTTGCTCTCAGCGACGTTCCTTCTGCACAGCATCACACTAGTAATCATAGTTTCCACTGTTTATGTGTTCGACTGTATGTTTGGTGTTCATCTCGTACCCGCGCTAGTCTGAGACGTTAGCATACCTTGTTATGTAATACAGTTTATCGGTACCTAATGAATCTAATGCAGCAGTTCTCATGCTTTTTGACTCAAAGTACTCCTATTGTATAACAATATTTGAATTTCCTTATGTATCTTCAACAATAGTTTTAAAGGGAAATAATAAATATGATTTACTGTGTTTAATTAAGATTATTTTTAACGTCCCCCTGAAGTCAATCAGTTTGTCCATTAAACTCATCTTTGATCACCAAAATTACATACTTAAATGTTTTTTTCCTGAAAAGTCTTAAAATATCTTGAATGTAACTCGACACCCTTGCCTCATTTAGTATTTGCGGTTCTATGAATATGCAAATGAGCCCCGCCTCCACTCACTCACTCACTCAGAGATCCACTGGTTGACGATCACACGTTGATCTGATTGGTTACAAGGTAGTTTGTGACGTCAGAAACACCAGCGATTTCAAAGCGTGTCTTTGAGACTGTCTAGGGCTGCAGCTATCGATTCTTTTTGTAATCGATTAATCTAGCACTTAATCGATCGATTAATCGAGTAATCAGATAAAAAAATGTTGTGTGTTTTTAAACAACCAAAACAAATAATGCATAACGAAAATGATGTGGCTGTAAAATGATCAAGCGTTTGGCTTTTATTTCTCAAAAAACAAAACAAAAAAAACTTATTTCAACTCCAACATTTGGCTCCAAAACTAGGCCTATTTATTGCAATTTTTACCCATTTAGTAAAAGTGCCAACAATGTTCTATGCTCAATTACTTTGGTAGCCAATTAAAATGTCTTCCCCAAAAGTACAAGTAGATTTGGAGAAGCAGGCTGGGGAATTTAATTTTTTGTTGTTGTCTGTAACTATTTGGAAGACGTGACATACAAACAAGGTCTCGCAAAGACTGCAATACAATATGTGTTCCTCCATCACGTCGCGGTGTATACGGTGAATGCATGCTGAAATTATTGTTGCGTGGCTACAACGAAAGTTTAAGCATATGTGATGCATTGCCGCAATTGATCTGACTGGCGCGTGAGAGAGACGAGGGTGCATGCGTGTGTGTCTCTGTCAGTGTGTGTGTGTGAGTGAGTGAAGGGGTTCACACACCGAACGCAAATTTAATTATTTGCGCGAGTAGATTACATACAAAGTCAGTGCAAAGACGCGAATAGACGCGAACGTCTTCCGCGCACGTTGAAAAATTTTAACTCGAGCGAATGTTTAAGCGTCCAACTAGACGTGATAGACGCGTATTTGACGCTCTATTCGCGTTCGGTGTGAACAGACCATTAGGTTAATGTTTCAGTGACGCTTGGTGAGAGCATGGAGTGGATGTTTTCGGTTCAGATTCTGAATCATTGAAGTCGTACTGTTGTGGCCAGGTCTACTTCGCAGTAGACACATTGCACATTGTTCTCTTCCTTTCTTCCTTTTTAAGTATGTAATGATCCAAACTTTAGACATTCTCTGCCGTTTATGGACATCTTTACTCTCCGCCATCGCGGCAAATAAATTCAAAATGTATCACGCGCTATAGTATAGATCACCGTATAGTGAATTAAATTTTACATAGGAATTTAACGAGACTTCGAGGCAGAGTTTTTGCCTCGAGGAATTTTTGTAATCGAGTAACTCGAGTAACTCGAGGAATCGTTTCAGCCCTAAGACTGTCTTTGGTTCACTGCAGTTTTAAGGAGAAAATACTCAGCAATGCTGTCGACTTATGAATTTACACATGGTTTGTGTTGAAGCAGATTAAAAACACCACATAGACATATAAACAACATCAGGGCTCCAGACTGTGACCAAATGGTCGCATTTTGCCACCAAAATGTGAGAGTGTGCGACTGAATTTTACACCAGTACATTTTAATTACTAAGCA
>NW_027508722.1:33317500-33410000 GCF_051911475.1 Siphateles boraxobius
ACATTAAAGAGCCACAGAATAGTAGCTAGGCCTATTTATGGTTTAATTTTCTTTGACTGACCAAATTTGAAAGTTGAGACTTTATTAAATGTCACCTTCTTGGTCCTGTCTGTCAGCACGTTGTCAGTGTCCTCTATGTATTTTTCACGACATTAATAGCTATAAGCGCATACTAGGCCTGCTACGGTAGTCGGTGTTACCGGTGTTACTCTGTGTTCAGTCGCAACACCGGTTTCATCACTTGGCCAGCGCGACACCGCAACAAAAAAAAGAAGAAAAAAAAAGTTTAAAGCGTTACAAATGTTTAACGCAATTACGCAGTATCCGTTAAGTTCTGCCTATTACACACACACACATGACTCACAGAAAAGACGCGCGTCAGTATCGAGTTATCTTTCGGTTGTGAACAAACCATATCACACAAAAATTATGCCAAAATGTCTGTTTTGTCGAGCGTCCACATAAGAGTCTTAAATTATTTAAATAAAGTCTTAAATGAACGTAGAGATTTGTGAGAAACCATAGTGGACCTTATTGAGTGCACTTATTCAATACCACATTGCATTGCATTAACAAGTGTACCGTTCAAGTACGCTCAACGGCTGTCCGAATTCGCTCACTCGTTTTCATTCACTCCTTCAAGTGAACAGTATTAGTGGACTAACGTAGGGAATAAGCCTTTAAGGGTTTAGGGAGCGATTTCGGATTCAACCCATGTTCTCAAGCAGTGAAAGATAGAGGACACTGACAACGCGCTGACAGACTGGACCGAGCAGGTCATATTTAATATGGAACAAAGTCTCAACTTTCAAATTTGGTCAGTCAAAGAAAATGAAACAATAAATAGGCCTACCGTTTTGTGGCTCTTTAATGTGTCGTGACAGATTGCCTCAGTTAAAGCCAAATTCAAATCCGACGTTAATCTACTAACTCTCCTGACTTCTTTGTCGGACAAAAATGGTGGATTTTGATTGGTCAGATCGTATGTCAATCAAACTCCCTGCGGAGGATGAATTGACGCTAATTTAAAAGTTAAAGTGAAGTGCACACTGCCGCACCAGCTTTTTATAAGCGTTGTAAAAAAAAAAAGTTTAGTTTTCGAATTAGCGCCAATATAGGGCACAATAACAAAACAGTGCTGCTCCGAAGGACCATACCATTATATGTGCCCGTGCAAACGCGCGCATTTTATGTTTGCCTTTCAATTAGTGATTTAAAATCCTCTGCCGGTGATACCGGTATTACCGGTGTTGTCACACCTTGATTAACCGGTGGGAAAATATCCTCACCGTCACATCACTAGTGCATACTTGCATCAGTCTCGCACGCGCTTAGAGCTCGTGTGAACTGCACGTATAAACTGAAGTTAAGGAACAACCTCGATCCATCAGGAAACGCCACGTAGATCGCTGCATTTTCACTGCGCTTCGTGACATATTTTCCTTTTGCGCGAAGAAGCCGTTCGCCGGAGATGTGTTAAAAGATAGCGGAGTGCATTCATGATTATTAGGCTGCCGTCTTATGGAGCTAGAAATGTGTCTTTATTACATGTGAGAAAATAAATGATCTGAGAGAAAAAAAAAGTTTGAGAGAAAAAGTTATCACACTGATAGCAAAAAAGCATTTCATGAGAGAAAAAAGAATATTTGAGAGAAAAAGTTTTCATACCAATAGCAAAAAATAATATTTGAGACTAAAAAAAAGTTTTGAGAGAAAGTATTTTCTCATAGAACATAAAAAAATATAAATTTGAAATTTTTTAAATTATTTCTGAGAAAAAAAATCTCTCTTAAAATACTTGGAAAAAAAATCTCAAATATATATTTTTTGCTATCAGTGTGAAAACATTTTCTCTAAAAATAAAAAGTGTTTCTCTCAAAACGCTTTTCTTTGCTCTCGATGCAATTTTTTGCTCTCGTGTCAGGATTTTGCTTTAGCTGTGAAAATTGTGTCATGGGCGGGGCCACGTTCTTTTTTTTCCTATTGGAACGTTCCTATTGGCCAGTCGGGTGAGCATCGTCTTGTTTTAGGAGTCGAACTGAATCATTACACCATTGTTCGCGTTCGGTTCACCTAGATAGATGCAGTCTCTGCCTTAGAGTTTAGATTCTCTGCCCGAGCCCAGGCCCGACCTCGGGCCGATATTTCCCGTCACCATCCTCGGGCCAGGCCGGGCTTTTGATCTAGAGACGTGCACTCCCAACGCAAGAGAGTGTGGCGCGGGACTAGGTTTGATGGCCGAGTGCGAGCGCGGGCGCGGGCTGTAATGCACTCACTCTGTGTGTGTGGGTTCCGGGAGAATAAAACGATTTGTGGGACTCCCGCAAACTAGAAATATCTATGAATAAAACATAAAAACTAATACATTTTTATTCATCTGTTGCAGAAAAACAACAAGAACAACTAAAACAAAATACAAATGATTTACAGGCCAGAGTTTTGTTTTATAACATGTTTGCAGCGTTGAGCGATGTAGCCAATCACAGACATATGTGTTGATTTCTTGAACGCAATGGCCAATCAGAAGCATTTAAGATAGTCTCCCCTCACTGCTCAAAACGGACTTTTTGTTCAGAGCTGAATTCTGTAAGCTGGCAAATCCTCTAATTATAACAAACAAAGTGTATATATTAGTAAAGATTCATTGTGCAGTCAGCGTCATTGATAATAACAGAGATGTGTGAGATCACGATGAACTGATGTCAGCTTTAGGGATTTTTCAGGGAGCGCACTTTGCGCGCATTCAGTCATGCCAAACCATGCACTCAGTAGCTGCTTGATTTTATGTTATAACAGTGGTTTGTGTGTTAATGCTTTAATAACACATAATTTATCAGGAGCATTTATGCTGATGTGTATGATGGCGACACGTAGACTAACTTGAAAGTATTTGGAGGTGCAGAACAGAGGAGGAGGAGAAAGTAACATAGAAAGTAGTTGAGAACGTCAGTTATAACGACCCACGTATTAAAATGGTCGGGACTCGGGTTTAAATCGGGCTCGGGCTCATAATTATTGTTAATGCGTCGGGCTGGGCTCGGACACAACGTGCACGGGCTCGGGTAGGATCGGGCTTGATTTTTTGGGCCTGATCTAAGCTCTAAGTCGAGCACGGACACTCCAATGTTTGGGTAAGATGATGACACACACAACTGGATGTTAGCTGGCTGAGCAAGTTCAGCATCACTGAAGATTAAACATTAAAAATAGCACTCATATTCATGAATGAATGTGTATTATATTATTAGCTTGCTAATCGCTAGTAAAGCTAATTATTAATTAGCCATCATGCTAGGTAAACTTGCATGAGTGCTATTGTTTAATGTGTAATCTTCAGTGATGCTGAACTTGCTCAGCCAGCTACCCATCGAGTTGTGTGTGTGTCATCATCTGCAGAGACGGCATCTATCTAGGTGAACCGAACGCGAACAATGGTGTAATGATTCAGTTCGACTCCTAAGACAAGACGATGCTCACCCGACTGGCCAATAGGAACGTTCCAATAGGAAAAAAAAGAACGTGGCCCCGCCCATGACACAATTTTCACAGCTAAAGCAAAATCCTGACACGAGAGCAAAAAATTGCATCGAGAGCAAAGAAAAGCGTTTTGAGAGAAACACTTTTTATTTTTAGAGAAAATGTTTTCACACTGATAGCAAAAAATATATATTCGAGATTTTTTTCAAAGTATTTTGAGAGAGATTTTTTTTCTCAGAAATAATTTTAAAAATGTCAAATTTATATTTTTTTATGTTCTATGAGAAAATACTTTCTCTCAAAACTTTTTTAGTCTCAAATAATATTTTTTGCTATTGGTATGAAAACTTTTTCTCTCAAATATTCTTTTTTCTCTCATGAAATGCTTTTTTGCTATCAGTGTGATAACTTTTTCTCTCAAACTTTTTTCTTCTTCTCTCAGATCATTTATTTTCTCACATGTAATAAAGACACATTTCTAGCTCCATACCGTCTGGGTCTGAGTGAGTCATTTACTCTTTAAAATAAAATACTTTATTTTACTCATTTAAGACTGCTCTTATGAGGACACTCGACAAAACGGACAGTTTGGCATAATTTGTGTGTTATGGTTCGTTCTAGAGCTGCACGATTATCACAAAAATCATAATTGCCGATTATTCCCATGAAATTGTAATTGCGATTATTAATTACGATTATCACAATTTACATTGAATATATATGGGCGTATTATAATACATGTTTACACAAAAATTGTTAACACTCACACAAGTTCTGTCCCCCTTTACTTAACATACACATCAATTGTAAGAATGACTCATAGTAAAGGCTACTAATAGATAAACATTAGGACTACTAAAGCAATTAAATAGCAGTCCCAAACTAGCTTTTGTTAATACAATGTTGATATGAGCCACCACAGTCATTTAAAAATATAAAAATAACACAAAGTGGAAATAAAGTGGCATTTTGGGGTTATGGAAACGACGCTTACCATGGTGAATACACAATACTAACAAGAACTGTTAATGAAACAGCTCCTGGTGAATGAAAATCACACCTGCATCCAAATCCTTCTCAGCTAACACGTGATTTATTGGTATTTTACTTTTATTTCGTGACTTAGTAATTTACATTGTAACGACGTTGCATGCTCGTAGTTTCTTTTGCACTCTATAGAGTGAAGCGATACACAGCGCGCGCCGTCGCATTTTCGCGTGCAATTGAAGAGTGCGCGCTACGAGCACAGTATAACGGCTGACAGGACAGTAAAGTCCGTTTTTCTGAGGTGAAAGTCTTTTTATTTTAGCGTATACTTACGTCACTGCCTGGTATGTCATATTGTGCTGGGTTTTCTGAAGTAGTCGTGATTCGCCTTTCATAACATAATTATGCTCTAAACACACACACACACGCAGAGTGGATTTTCTTTTGTATTCGCGGCTTTGAACGATTAAGTAATCGTGGCATCCGTAATCGTAATCGCGATTAGAAATTCGATTAATTGTGCAGCCCTAGTTCGTTCAAGCCCAAAAGAGAACTCGATACTGACACACGTTTTTTCTGTGGGTTGTGTGTGTGTGTGTGTGTGTGTGTGTGTGTGTGTGTGTGTACTTTAGACGAACGAGTGTATGCCGCCTTGCACTTCTGATAGTCTGAGGAGCCACTCGTGTTGCTACTGCTTTCCGGCGCCGCCATCTTTGTTTTGGGTCTGACGAATCGACGCGCATATTTTGCGACGACGTCAGCCCTAATCGCAAATCAAAGTGAAACGCTAAACACACAATTCAATTCAATTCAATTCAAATTTATTTGTATAGCGCTTTTCACAATACACATTGTCTCAAAGCAGCTTTGCAGAAATTACAATCATCTTCATCAAAAGTAAAGAAACTAAATGATATTAGCAGTGCTGTTGCGCTCTCTCTTATTGAGTCTTTGACTGTGAAATGAGCTGATGATCAATAAAACACAGCTCATGTCTGTTGCTTTCGGTGACGTGAACACATTAAATCCTCATATAGCGCGGGAACTGAAGATCGGATTTATATCCGTTTTGTGAAAACACATTTATGTGACCAGGTGTAAATAAAATCGTTTTGATAAATCAGATCAGTGAAAACGCATGAAGTTTCCAGGTGTAAACAGGCCCTTAATGTCCGGACGCTCTTTTGCGAGCCGTGTTTTCCTGAAACCGTGATATCAGCTTGGCTGAACTAAAGCTCTCGGTGCTGAAGGCATTAGAGACACATTGCTGACATCTTCTGCTGTGACCCTTTGACCTTCATGACCTAGGGGACCTGATCCCCCCCCTACAGCAGCGTTGTGATACCAGTTACTTAAAAATAGCCTCTTTCATTTCCTCTCGTACTGTTTTTTCTCATCTACACCTGTCCTGTGTCTCCTTGAGGGATTCCTCCATGTTTACGGCCAGATTCTTGGCAGGAATCTTCCCGCAATGAGCCAAGCAATATTTGATTAGCAGACTCTCTCTGTGCATCACTCGTTTTCTTTTATTGAGGCGTAATTGTAATTATTGATCGTACCTGGCTGTCAGCTTGTAACGAGATTTGACAGTTTAATTGAGGTTCCTGGTCTTATTGGGATTGGGAATGATTCATTACTGCACGTTTTTCTAAAATGGGAAAATATAATGAAATAATCTTTCATAACAATATTTGTTTTTCATCAAAAAAATGCTGCAAATTGGCCACATAAACTGCTGTTTTGTTTGGAATTGTTAATTGGAAAAAAAGAGCATTACAAAAACAAAATAATATTTTTTTCGTTAAAAAACTGTAATATACATAAATGTACATTTTCAGGTCAGAAATCACTTTTTTGTATTTTGCTTGCTGAAATTTGGGACTATCTCTAACTCGAGTAACAAGAAGGCTTTAAAAACAATTGAAATATGTAAGTCTTTGAATCTTTTCCTTTGATATGTGATCTATTCAGATTAGTTATATACCCCTATCTTGTACCTTTTTTTTCTTTTTTCTTGTTTATTTGTTCTACATTGTGACTGTTTCCTTCTTTGTTTATATAATTTCTCAAAAAACAAACAAAAGAAAAAAGGATTCACATTGCTATTTAGCCATTATTTTAGCATTAATATTATTTATTTTGTACCTGCCAGTTTTTTAGCTGCCATGACAGTCAACTAGTATTTGTTCAAGACCTCGTCTCTCCCTATTTAATTGATCCAGTTTGGCGCAGTTGTAGTTATTGATCGTCTTTGGCCGTCAGCAGGGCTGAGAAAAAGGTTTGTTCACGGGCCATTGTGAGTCTTAAAGGGCTGACAAAAGCATTTTCTGTGCCAGTATTGGAGAAACATGCTGAAGAAAAGCTGCCATGTGGTCCGGAGTGTGTTCGCGCTGACAACAGGCGTGCACATCCATGGAAATGAGCCGTAGCCTCTCGCGGGCTTTCTCCTGACATTTACCATTCCCAAAAAGAAAAGAAATCCACGGATGAGCTCTTTAACTTCCATGTCTCGTTTCTTCTACAAGTTTTGTTTTTCGCTCACATAACGCGGTGTTGATGTGAACCAAAAGCACAGGTTGCAACTTCACACTACTGATGTGTTGTTCATTTTATTTATGGTTTATTTAAAATGTCGGTAACACTTCAGAATAAGGTTTATTAGTTAACTACCTTAGTTAACATGAACTAAGAATGAACAAAACTTCTAAAGCATTTATTAATCTTAGTTAAACATTCACTAATACTTTAGTAAAATCATTGGTTGTATTTGTTAACATTAGTTAATGCTCTGTGAACTAACATGAACATACAATGAACAGTTGTATTTTTATTAAATAACATTAACAAAGATTAATAAAAACTGTTACAAATGTATTACTCATTGTTAGTTCATGTTAGTTAATACAAGTTTCGTTTTTCTCTCACATTTGTAAGGCGTTGTTGATGCGAACCAAAAACACAGTTTGTAACTTCACACTACTGACATGTTCTTCTTTTTATTTATGGTTTATTTAAAGGTGCAGTATGTAAGTTTTAGCGGCATCTAGGGGTGGGGTTGTGAATTGCACCCAACAGAAGTTACGGTGGTCGACAGGAAATGATGTCGTTGTCTGAGACAGCAGAGAGTAGCCAGTTAAACAATGAGGTTTCTTTACAAAGATAAATTAAGAAATTAGGTTTAATTAATTAATCAGTTAAATTATATGTTATTGCAAATTTTATAGTTACTTGTTCATCATTTTGTCAGTGTTTTATTCGCTGGCTTTAGCAGCTTCTTTGCACGAAGAAACCCGCTCTGTAGTAGTTTGTCCGTTTAGGGCTACCGTAGAAACGTCGATGTAAAGGGACCCGCTGTGTGTGTAGAGGGAAACGGCTAATTCTAAGGTAATAAAAACATAACGGTTTATTGTGCAAGGTCTTTATACACCACTGAAAACATAGTTATGACTATTATATTGCATTTCTGTCAACAGATCCTTCTAAATATTACACTATGCACCTTTAAAATGTCTGGTCTAGTCAGTTGAATATATAAAACATAAATTAAAACATGAACAAAAAAATCTTAATATTGTGGTTCCGTGTTTTCCACGTTGCAGAAATCCTCTTATTTAACTTTTGTGTAAATCCTGTTAGTATAGTTTGTGTCATGAGCTCAGTCTCCGTTAGAGGATTGAGCTGAAGTCACTGAGTCTTTAAACAGCGTGAGATCAGACGAGACACAGAGATCATGAGCTCCAGAGCTGAAGCCCTCTCTGCCCTGAACTCATCCCAGAATCAGTGCCTCACGCTGGGCACGCACATGGAGACACTCCATCCTATCTATCTATCTATCTATCTATCTATCTATCTATCTATCTATCTATCTATCTATCTATCTATCTATCTATCTATCTATCTATCTATCTATCTATCTATATCTATCTATCTATCTATCTATCTGTCTATCTATCCGTCTGTCTATCTATCCGTCTGTCTATCTATCCGTCTGTTTGTCTGTCTATCTATCGTTCTATCCATCCATCCATCCATCCATCTATCTGTCATTCTATCTATCTATCGTTCTATCGTTCTATCTATCTATCTATCTATCTATCTATCTATCTATCTATCTATCTATCTATCTATCTATCTATCTATCTATCTATCTATCTATCTATCTATCTATCTATCTATCTATCTATCTATCTATCTATCTATCTATCTATCTATCCCTGTTTTGTCTCAGAGTGTCACTTTTCTCTCTGCTTTAATGAATTAAACAGCCGTTTGATGCTGTATGCAAATCCTCCTCCTGCAGCTCATTTGAATATGGAAATATCCGGTGAGGGTCACGGGCAGCATCAGGTGTGATGATCAGAAACACACCTTCTCACGAAACACCGAACCGACCGCGATCCACAAACTCCCACGATCCCACCGACACGTTTCATCTGTCGCTCACTCTCAGCTGCTGCAAGGCAAATCTGATGCAAATTTCTCTCCCACATTAGTCCCATCACTCAAACAGTTTGAGTTATTTTTCTCATCTGGACAACTTCTGTAATCTCCAGTAGCCAGACATTTGACTATCAGCATTGAGACAAGAACCGCCCACATAGACAGGAAGTGACATGTTAAGTCAAGTCACCTTTATTTTTATAGCGCTTTATACAGTCAAAACAAAATGTATTCAGACATCTTCAACATTTCTCACATTATTTCTCACAGTTTATTCGCTATAGTTTAGAAAATGCTAATAAAATATGAGAGTTATCAAATCAGTTGATATTTGACTGGTTTTGTCCGTCCTTCTGTTAGACTCTCACACATGAATTATGTTGAATATCTGTCAGCTGTTAAATTTAACTACACAATTAGATAATACCAGTTTAGCTCAACCAGTTACCAAGCAATGCTTCATGTTGTTCCCTTTCAGTCGATAACGTCGGACGTAGTTGACGCGACTGAAATGGGGACTACGTCCTCCGTTCCCTCCTTCAGGGAACGGTGGGTTGCATACGCAACCAGGACGTTCCCTTTCAGTCGATAACGTCGGACGTAGTCGACGCGACTGAAATGGGATCACGCTAGGGAGCCTATCATCTTCGATTACTATTGAACGAGCCAATGGAATTTGGCGTGCGTGATTTGCATCACACACTCCGCCCCCGCGGCGCGGGTATAAATACGGAAGTGGATGCACGCACTAGTTGCCTTTCGCTTCGGAGCCGTTCGTCTTTGATGTCTCTGAAGAGTGCTGTTGTGTTCAACGAGCGAGTGTGTCGGTGTTCTTGCGGGAAGACCTCTCCAGTGTTGGTGTTCTACAGCGTGGTGCAGCGGTGATCGCGAGCTTCTCAGCTCTCAACTGCTGTTTTAACAGCATCAAATTTCTACTGTTTGTTTGTGTGTTGACGGTTGGTTAGAGGGCGAGAAGTGAGTGCTTCACTGTTAGTTGAAAGACTATTCAGTGTTTGCCGCGGTCATTCCCTGTGTGTTCCGGCACTGGTGACGGTCCCATTTCCTAAAAGAGCAACACGGGTGTGAGTGCGTCTTTTTCAAGATGCCATTCCATCCGTGCGTTTCTGGGTGCGGTCTGGCACTATCCCCTTCTGACGGTCACGAAAGTTGTGTCGCATTTTTTGGCTTACAGCATGCTGAGGCAGCTTTCGTGGATGAGACATGTTCTCACTGCGGGAACATGTCCATCTCGGTGTTGAGATCTAGACTCGCCTTCGTTAAAAGCGTTGGCGCAGTCCCCACCTCTGGGCCCCGCCCCTGTTCTTCCTCTGGGTTACCTTCCCAGAGGAGGACTGGGGTGCCGTCCAAGCTGGGTGATCTGAGGATCACAGTGAGGGGTAATCCGCCCGGCCACGCCCCGTGGGTCCCTCACTCCTCTTTCACACCGCAACCGGTGGAGCTCCCCATTGATCCCGCTGGTCCCTCTGTAATGGACGGGCCAGCCGTGTCATTTGGGGCCCCTCCAGGGGATACGTTGTCAATCGCAGCATCGGAGGGGGAGCTGAACTCTGGAGATGATGACTCGGCTGCACTGCCTCCCTCCGGGAGACCAGTGTTGCCCGAGCCAGATCCAGAGATGTCAGCTATGCTGAAAAAGGCCGCCGAGGCGGTAGGGCTCGTGTGGAACCCTCCACCGTGTCCCGAGCCGTCTCGGTTGGATGATTGGTATATCGGGGCGGGCCGTACTGGTTCTCAGTCCGCCGCCCCGGTTCCTTTCTTTCCTGAAGTGCATGAGGAGCTTACGAGGGCATGGATGGCACCTTTCTCTGCCAGAAACCGCCTGAGTAGCTCCTCCCCTCTCACTACCCTTGATGGGGGAGCGGTGAAGGGTTACGAGGCTATCCCTCCGGTGGAGCGGGCCGTTGCGATGCAGTTATGCCCAACGGCGGCCGCTTCCTGGAGAGGTGATCCTCGTCACCCCTCTAAAGCCTGTAAGTTCTCGTCCGCTCTTACGGGCAAGGCTTACAAAGCTTGTGGGCAAGCCGCTTCCTCCTTGCATGCCATGGCGTTGCTCCAGGTCCACCAGGCCCAGGCACTCATGAACATGCACGAGGGTAGTTCG
Organism: Siphateles boraxobius; assembly: GCF_051911475.1. NCBI lineage: Eukaryota > Metazoa > Chordata > Actinopteri > Cypriniformes > Leuciscidae > Siphateles > Siphateles boraxobius. Next base: position 33,328,527 of record NW_027508722.1, read on the forward strand.
GACCCTGAGCTCATGGGTGAGCTCCGCACTGCAACTGACCTCGCCCTCCGGGCGGCGAAGGTTGCAGCTCGCGCGGTGGGTTCGGCGATGTCCACACTAGTGGTCCAGGAGCGCCATCTCTGGCTCAACCTGGCCGATAGGAGAGATGCGGACAAGGTTCGGTTCCTGGACTCTCCCATTTCCCAGGTTGGGTTATTCGGCGACGCTGTGGAGAACTTTGCCCAACAGTTCTCTACAGCTCAGAAGCAGACGGAGGCCATCCGGCACATCCTGCCTCGGAGGGACGCTGCTGCCTTCACCCGCCCCCCGAGGTCAGATCCTCCGCCTGCTCGTCGCCAAGGGCGTCCGCCTGCAGCCGCCTCAGCTCCCGCCGAACCACCGCAGCAGCCTTCACCCAGGTTCCGGCGCGGAGCCGGCCGCGGAAGGGGCGCCCAGCCCGCTCCAGGCGCTGCCAAGCCAGGTGGTAAGTTCCAGCGCAAAAGAAAACGCTGAACCTGGACGGGCTCTCAGGGATGGAGGAGTTGCTTGTGGAGTGGTCGCCGATCCACTCCCTCTGGCTGGTTGGAGGGCCGGCTGGAGTTTTTTGTTATGTGTGTGTCTGTTCCGCCGCTGGCCCCTATAAAATCGGGGTCAGCGGTACCCACATATTCAGAAAAAGAGCAATTTTTCTATTCCTGAGTCCCAAGTGGGCCAGTATGGCGGATGTGACCCTGTATAATAGCCTTACATCCCCCAGCTTCCCTTGGTCGCCAACAGGCAGCTTGGGGCGTTCGAGGACCCGGTCATCCGCCTTCTCACGTCCCCTGCCGCTAGTGGAGACAGGTAAGTGTTGCACTGCACACTAACACCACTGTCTCTACTTTGCTGCCCCACCTCAGGCTCGGCGACCCCGCTCAGGTCAGTGATAGTAACATCACATTAGGTGTTGAGCAGACGTGCTCATAAAAATTCAGTGATATTCTTCACACCAAGTGTTGAGCAGTGCTCCTGACTTGTGCGTGCTTATCTTATCCTGCTGGCGAAGGATTTGATATAGCCGCTCCTCCAGCCGGTACGAAGGCCAGTTGTAAACTCGTTCTTCGTGCTACTAGGTGGTGGGTTGTGACCATCTTGGCCCAAGATTGGTCTGCAGCTTTGGCCTGAAGGACACGTGGTGTCCTTCCCCTCGAGTGCTCCAGAGCCCGTTGGGTCTTCAGGTCAACTGGAAGAGAGTAATCTCGCCCACGGGCTGAGTATCTCTGTTTCAGTTTTGGAGAGGTACTCGATCCAACACGTCTCTCCAGTGAGAATGTGTTCAGCTGGTGTTGAAGTGAGAAAGGGTCCCACTGAAAAGATTCAGAGGCTCCTGGGGTATACGATAGCGACAGCCTAAGTTGGCTTCCTCCGTATGTGACCGCTTCAGCGCTAGCTTTACGATCGAGTCCCGAGGTGACCGTGGCAGAGCAGCTCACCCTGTGTGACTATAGTTCATCCCGGTCTGCTGCCAAACCCTCCTCAGCAGAGGGGCCATGTACAAAGGGCGTGTTTTAACGGGGGCCTGGGCGACCCCCGACTACACGGGCATTCGTGCCTCGAGTTGTTAGACATTGCGGGTGTCACAAACTCTCCCGTCACCTCCTCCTTGGAGTCAGACGCTTCTGAGGGCGCCTTGTTCCACCCCTCCCGCTTACTCAATCGTGCCGCCATCGAGCCTCACGACAGTTATAGCCAGGGCAAGTGGAGACTCCATCCCCTGGGTCCGCTGGGTCTTGACCATTCCGGGGCCGCTCAATTGCCCCCCCGGTTTTATTTTTCCGCCAGTGTTTGAGTAAACCGAGCGGACTACCCTTGGACAAACACGGGGTCCCAGCTGTCCCAGGGGCCCGCAGAATACGTTTAACCCCAGTGAGCCTTCTAAGAGGTGACGGCAACTCAGGGTCGCCTTGCGCTGCTCAGGTCAGTGAGATCATCACACTTCATGTTGAGCAGAGTTGCTCCTGAAACTCAGTGAAGTTCATCGCACTCAGGTGTTGAGCAGCAATGCTCCTGTAGCTCAGTGAGTCCATCACAGGTAGCGCAGTGAATTCATCACACGCAGTGCTGAGCAGAAATGCTCCTGGTGCTCAGTGAAGTTCCTCGCACTCAAGTGTTGAGCAGTAATGCTCCTGAAGCTCAGTGAGTTTATCACACTCAGGTGTTGAGCAGTAATGCTCCTGAAGCTCAGTGAACTTGTCACACTCAAGTGCTGAGCAGAAATGCTCCTGTCGTTCAGTGAAATTCTTCGCACTCAAGTGTTGAGCAGAAATGCTCCTGAAGCTCAGTGAGGGAATGCTCCTGAAGTTCAGTGAACTTGTCACACTCAAGTGCTGAGCAGAAATGCTCCTGTCGCTCAGTGAGGTTCTTCGTGCTCAAGTGTTGAGCAGAAATGCTCCTGAAGCTCGGTGAGTTTATCACACTCAGGTGTTGAACAGGAATGCTCCTGAAGCTCAGTGAACTTGTCACACCCAAGTGCTGAGCAGAAAATGCTCCTGAAGCCCAGTGATCTTCACATGTTGTGTTGAGCTAAGCTCCTGTCTTTTGCGCCCGTCACTTGCACCTACGTGCCATGTCAGGAGAGGAACAGGTCTTCATAGTTGCCCCTTATTGGCCCAACTAGACCTGGTTCCCTTCAACAGCTTCCTGACTTCCCCTGGAAACTCTTTCGGGGACGGGGCACGATGGCACACGCGTTCTTCCCCCGGAGATTCCGGGCGATCTTACATCTGAACGCGGAGGTTCAGGTGGCTATCACAAGAACATGTGATAGTTACCATCACTTCTGCGAGCACCCCCTAGAATTGGGTAGCGTGCTTACGCCTTTAGAAGTGGAACCTAGTCGTTGAGTGCGTCTTCTCTCCTGAGGAGATCCTGAAAGCTTTCGATCACTTCAGTGCTCTCTTTCCTGCAAAATGGGTTGCAGTAGGCTGTTTTCCTAAATCACCCTCAAAATGATGTTGCCTCGGTGTTTAAACGACGCTCATCGTGTTGCAGAAGTATGCAGAAGCACGTTCTGGTCGTCAGGTTCCTGAGGAGCAAGGTCTTGTAAATCCTTGTGTCCCTCTTTATCCTCTTGGGCCTTGTCCCTGGTGCGACTGCACTGCAGAGACCGCCCCTGAGCCACTGCAGGTAGTGAGTTAAAAATTCTGTTATATCAGTTCTCCTGCTCGCGTGGTCTCTACTAGAGGGTAGGGACTTGCTCGCTTTCGGTCAACGTATTGTGCCTGGAGTCTGGGCCGGCTAACTCTCACAAGCTGAGACCCCGGCTCGGATTGTGCCCAAGGTTCCTACCTCTCCCGTAATAGGAGCAGGTGGTGAGCCTGCAAGCGCTGCCCTGGAGGAGGCAGATCCAGCCCTGGCTTCTCTGTCCGTTCGCTTGGACGTGTACAGAATGCAAGTCATAGACCTCAGACCAGCTCTTCAAATATCTGTTGGAATTCAGCAGAGAGGGAAGGCTGTTTCCTTGCAGAGTTGCACTTAGTGCTTGCCTTCATTTCGGCAAAGATCCGAGATGCAACATGTCCACTTAGGTGTTGAGCTCCTCTATGATGAGTGTAAAGTGCTCCGCCTGGGCGTTGACGATATACTTTGCTAAACAGATTCTAGAGTTGGGGGCTGGACGACACCTGGTTGAACCGCTGCTTCCCGTGGGCTCCCTTCTCATGAAGCCAGTTTCACCGTGAGCCCGGTTCAAGTGTCGGCTTGCTGCGCCATTCCCCTCCGATGGACTGGATACGTGCGCCTTTCTACTCCAGTTGAGTTCCCTTAAAATTGAACCCTGTTGAGTTCCTCCACACCCCTCCGACGTCGGACGTGCGGAACGTCTGGTGTTAGGCCTACCACTCGTAAGCAGTGTGGAACCTGTGTTAGGCTGGGTCCATATGTTGCGGTCCCTTCGGTGACCCCATATGTGTATTCTTCCACGATACGGCTCCCTGCGGTGAGCCCGTGTCTTCCCTCGGCAGAGTCTCTCTGCCGTCACTGTCCGGTGTGTCTCCCCCCGTCTTAGGCTGGAGCCACCCCAGTGACATTCCATATGTTAGACTGCCCGGTTTCCGCCCAGTTCATATGTGTATTCTCCACATTACCTCCCTCTGGGTTGGATGTGGCTTCCGCAGCGTCCCTTCCTTCCAACGTACGGGGAACGCTTTCCCAGTGGTCCTGTAGGAACAGCAGTGACTTCCCTCGCCTAAGCCCTGTCCTTCCCCGCCTTAAGTTGGCGGGGGCATCAGGAGGCTTTGGTTTAGGCACTGGAAGGTGGCAGCGTTAGCTGCGTGTTCAATGGTTGATCCCATTTCAGTCGCGTCGACTACGTCCGACGTTATCGACTGAAAGGGAACGTCCTGGTTGCGTATGCAACCCACCGTTCCCTGAAGGAGGGAACGGAGGACGTAGTCCCGTTGCCACTACCGCTGGACCACCGCTGACCCCGGGTTACTCTCGGCTCCTCAGCGAAAAGCAACTAGTGCGTGCATCCACTTCCGTATTTATACCCGCGCCGCGGGGGCGGAGTGTGTGATGCAAATCACGCACGCCAAATTCCATTGGCTCGTTCAATAGTAATCGAAGATGATAGGCTCCCTAGCGTGATCCCATTTCAGTCGCGTCGACTACGTCCGACGTTATCGACTGAAAGGGAACGTCCTGGTTGCGTATGCAACCCACCGTTCCCTGAAGGAGGGAACGGAGGACGTAGTCCCCATTTCAGTCGCGTCGACTACGTCCTCCGTTCCCTCCTTCAGGGAACGGTGGGTTGCATACGCAACCAGGACGTTCAGTCTGTGGTGTAAAAAGGTGCATTAGCAATTAAAGAAAAAACACTTCAGCAAAACATGATCAGCTCAAAGTGTCGGAATCATTTTTGGTCCCAAATTTTTTATACATTTTACTGGTTACACTGTATGAAGAATTTACGGGTATAATATGTCACAGTTTACTTAATATATTTAAGTGAGGATAGCTAAATAAACTATAGTGTCCTGCACCCACTAGTAAAAAATATATATCAAAAATTATATCTGGTGTCTGAATAATATTTGGTTTGACTATTATACAGATTGTTTCAAAGCAGCTTCACATTAATAAAAAGGAAAATAACAGAATCAGTGATGCAGACTAGAGGTCTTCACGGGTCCAAAAATTCATGCCCGAACCGGAAGAGGCCCGTAATGTGCTACACCGAACCGACCCGGACCCGTCTATTATTTCAAAAGTTGGACCCGGACCCGTGCAGATCCGAGAAATGCCATAAATATACTGCCCGGACCCGACCTGGACCCGTCTATTATTTGAAAACTGGACCCGAACCCGGCGGGAAGACACAAACCCGACTGGACCCGATTGTCACATATTATTTCACACAAGTTGCGAAAAATAAAACTTTTTGTCTTACCTAATTTTAGTAGCCGTCGTCTCACTTCCTTGTAACGTTACCTGACTGACTGTGATGCATTACAATCCACCGACAAGAAAGTTCTATCCATGTTATTTCTCTCGTTATTCCAAGCTTAATCCACTCATTATTTCAGCTTTAAAAGTCCATTTGATGTCACAGTGATGGATGACAAATGCAATTTTGCACATGTACATTCTGACTCGAGTTAACTCGCATAATAACTTTATCTGTTTGCCCTTTTGAACTATAATAACGATTGCTCGTTCAGTGCCATGGCCGCTGACATTATTTATTTGCCATCATATCTGTGCTCTGCATTGAGTCTGAATCTGACCACCAAAACTTTAAGATTAAACAAGACGGTTCATTTATATTATTATAAAATTGGGAGAAAATGTAAAGCGCGGTTTGGCGGAAGCTCTGGTTGCCATAGAAACATGACACGCGCTTGAGACTGCACATGCGCGCTAGCTGGATGGATCAACCTAAAATATGTTTTTTAACGCAATTTAAGCGTCATAGAAAACATTTATGTGGCAGTTCACCTCAGATTTTGCTGCTGATTTGAATATTATCAATGTATCACACATGTTAAACAGACCCGGGACCCGAAGTAATAGATTCGGACCCGACCCGGACCCACCTGATCATTTAAAATATAGACCAGAACCCGTACGGGTCCCGGGTCGACGGGTCTCGGGTGCACTGTGAAGACCTCTAATGCAGACTTCATCATATAAGACAAATTCTGTTGAAAAACAAATAAAAAGAACAATAGTGCTATTCAGATCAGTTCATTTTTATGTTGATTCAATTCAGTTCAATAACTACATGTTCATTAATTATGAATCTAGTTCGATTCAGCTGTAAGCAATAGTGTCATTATTCAGCTCAATCCGATGGTGTCAGTGCAGTCAAATCAATAATGTTCCTATTAAATGCCATATTAAAGTGCCCAAACCGCATATCACTTTTAATGTGATGTTTAAGGGTGTGTAAATTAGATTAGAGCGATTCATGGACGTACTTAAAGTTTATTTGAGTCTTTACAGCTCAGTCTTTACCCGGAGTAGCTGTGAGCTGTGTGTGTAAGTTCTGCCCAATGTTTGACCTCCTATTATTAGAGACATTCTTTCAATGTCTTATTGATTGAAAAGCCTGTTGGGAAAGTAAAGAGACACTGAATCCCTGCAGACAGTGTGACATGCAGAAATCTCATTTCCAAACATCCCATCCTGCTTTAACTGATGGCTACACACACACACACACACACACACACACACACACACACACACACACACACACACACACACACACACACACACACACACGCTGAATCGTGCATTTGTGAGTGTGTTTTCTGTTGCATATAAAAGCATTAACCAACTGTGGCACATTATGTCTGTAGCTTTAAAATTTGTTAATCGATACTCAGACTGTAAAACACATACAGACATAGAAACACACACACACACACACACACACACACACACACACACACACACACACACACACACACACACACACACACACACACACACACACACACACACACACACACACATAGATGGCTCACCTCTTCATGATCCAACGATCTTCTACTTCAGTTGCCTAGAGACCTGTCTACACCAAAAATGAAGATATTAATCCATAACCGGAGAACAAATATGACAGATGCAAACAAGCATGTTCATATCTTTCACATAAGTCAATTTAAATAAAACCACATTTTTTATTGTGTATTTCCCTTAATGTTTTCACTTTATTCCAAAAGTAAATGTATTTTGTGTGTTCTGCTTCATCAGGTTTGTATTGCATTCGAAGATAAAAGCCCAGAAATATACATTATGCAAGGATTGCAAATGTGTCATGTTATGAGAGTGTAATGCAAGGACCTTAGCAATCGAACTTGTGTAGCTAAACATATTTGCTTTTACACACGTGTACTTCTTTTAGAACTGTCTTTTAAACTACAGATACATTCCTGAATTTGAATTGAGGTAGCAAACAGGATGCATTGCATTGAATGCAAGAAAGTAGAATTAAAATTAGTTTAAATTAAAATGTGGAAACCACAGAATACCAGTGATACATACTGATTTATGTGACTGTGGCTAATGCTTAAGCAGTGATACTTGATTATGTGTTTAAGACGAGCGCACCGCTACTATATGGCCGTTAATGTGGATTTTTCTGCTTTATATGATGCAAGAAACTGGATTTCTGTGGAAATGGCACATATTTGTGTTGACATAGACAGATGCACACATGCACACAGGGCTTGTTTTCTCTTTGCAGTGAGCCGGCTGGTCAGGTCCCTTGTGTCTCAGAGAGAGAATCAGACATGTTTGTCATTCCTGGTCGGCTGTATTTTTAGCTACTGCGCTCATACACATTCACAGCTCCAGGTCAGCTGACACCCGCTCAATCCCATCGCCCTTCACCGTGTTTTCCATGAGATCCTGATGGACCTAAAGACAAACATACAGTGGATAGCATAAGTGAACACACCCATGCTAAAGTTGACTAAAAAGAGGAATAAAAAATCATCTTTTGGAAATTGATCTTAATGCCTTAATTTAAAAAATGAGGAAAAATACAACCTTTAAAGACACCAATTTTCTTTGTGAATGAATAATGTATCGTAAATAAATAAATGTTCTTCCTTAAAATACAGGTTGCGTAAGTCAGTGCACCCTTATGTTAAATTCCCATAGAGACAGCAGATTATTATTTTTAAAGGGCATTTATTTCATGGATCCAGGATAATATGTATCCTGATAAAGTTCCCTTGGCCTTTGGAGTTAAAATATCCCACATCATCACACACGCTTCACCACACCTAGAGATCGGCATGGTGTTATTTCAGTTAGCCTAATAGCTGGTTTGATTTGCATTGAGAGATGATCTTATGGAAAGTGTCCCATGCCGATCTCTAGATGTGGTGAAGCGTGTGTGATGATGATGTGGGATATTTTAACTCCAAAGGCCAAGGGAACTTTATCAGGATGCATATTATCCTGGATCCATGAAATAACTGGCCTTTAAAAATAATAATCCGTAAGACTGGAATCACTGACGACTAATTTCAGGCAGTTCAGAATTAGTTCTTTCTTTTGGGAGATAATAAGTGTACTCATTGTACACTTCAATCTATAAAACTTTGCAGTCATTTTACATTCACAAACATCTATATTATACAGGTGAAACTTGAACAATTAGAATATCGTGTAATGTATTTCAGTAATTCAGATTAAAAGCTTAAACTAATATATTTAGTATATATAACTATATACATATGCATGATCATACTTTTCAGTGAGCCGACATCTCTGTATTTAAAATCCTTTTTTTTTTATTGATTTCATGTAATATTCAAATTTTCTCTGATTTTTAATTTGGGGTTTTCATAAGCTGCACTCACAAATATAAGCTGTTGAACGAACTTAATTAAATTAAGGAAAGCTTTTCCACGAAAATTAATTAGATTGTTCCAACAAAATCAAATTTGTTTGAAATTATTTGTTGTAATCTTGTTGTTTGAACTTAAATTAATTTAGTCATTCCTGCTAGATAAAGTTTTGTCAGGTTGACTATATTTAATTTTTGCCCTGCCTAAAATCGCCAACATGGTAATTTTGGCTAATTTGACTCTACAGTTATTTCCAATGATAGGAGGTACTAGTGTTCAGTTTAATTAAAACCACTTTTTTACAGAGTAATATTGAATTTAACTTATGCAGGTCTGCAAATGAGATTTAATGCATGTATATAATATATTGATCGCCCACAGCCCTAAACTAAACACAGTCACCACTCTTCTGCATAATGGTAACCACAAAATTCAAACAACATTACAGAAAGTCTTCTAAGTTTCTATCATTACTGAATATTAAACATTAACATTAACTAACAACATCTTTCCATTCACAGAAAAACACACAAAATAACACTTTAATCCCTAAATGTACCCTCCTAATGCAGTCCCTTGCAAAGCATGCTGGGAACTATAGATCCACTGCCCAGTTAGTTGTCAACAAAAATGATTCATGTAGTTTTCTCAAAAATTAGTTTTAAATATATTAGGTTGATTGAACACAATTAAATTAAGTTGTGACAAAATATTAAACAATTGTGTTACTCTTGCTTATTTTAATTAATTAAATTTAACAAGAGGCAAAAGTTAATTTTTTGGGTGTGTAAGCCAACTTTTGCACAACATTCAAATTTTTCGAGTTACACCTGAACATTTAAGAAAAGTGAATACCCAAAAAAAGCATAATAAAGTCACAATTATAGACCTCATATGTACATTGAACTGAAGGCTCAGAGAGGATGGAAAAGTTTTTTGGACACTAACATTACAAGTGAGCATCTTAAAGTGGAGCCAAAGAAAATGCTGAAAGTGTATGAAGATTATTTGTAACGTGTAAATGAGCTCAGCTGGAGAAAAGTGATATGGCACAGGGTGTGTGTAATCGACTGACTCCGTTCGCACCCTAGCGAGGGTCTCGCGGCGCAGTCGCATAAACAGATCCCGAACGCGGCTCCTAATGAAGCTCTCACAACCCAATCAAAGTAGCAGCGGACGGGGGGGGGAAGAGAGAGGGAACATTATCAGCAAGTCCACTCGGCTTTCTCTGCTAATGGTGCGTTAAGAGAACTGACCAACAATGAGAGAGACGGATGAGAGGAGACCGCTAATAGAAAAGGAACAGGAGAAATGAAAGAGACGCTTTTGTATTGTGTCGTTTTTCCTGATGAAAACAAATCAGTGACTGTCCGTCATTTTTCATGGTTATTCACGAACGTGCCCCTGTATTTTTATGGATGACAAATTCAGCAAAGTGATTCACTAGAGTGCTAGTCCACAATCCAGTTTACAGAAACGTGTTTTCACTTCCGTCGAGGCCCGTCTGGAGAAACATCATCAGCCCCAAATACACTTTAAAATCTTAGCGCTGGGCAACGATTAATTGCAAGTTTGTGTTTACATAATATATGTGTGTGTACTGTGTATGATTATTTTGTATGTATAAATACACACACATATGCATGTATATATTTAAGAAAAATTTATTATTAATATATAACATATTTGTATATTATGTATAAATATATATACAGTATATACATACAAATATTTCTTAAATATATAAATGCATATGTGTGTATTTATATATACAAAATAATTATACACACTACACACATATATATTATGTAAATACAAACTTTTATTTTGGATGAAATTTATCGTTGCCCGGCGCTATATCAAATCAAATAAAAAGTACTTCACTATCATTCACTTTTCTTCATCATTCAAGTCTCAATGTTTTAGTGATTTGTAGTGTATGTAGGAAGACATTTATTCATATTTCACATTCATATTTATTCATATTTAAATAATTGCCACCACAATGATTGTGTCCAGGGGCTGTTGAGTTTGCACCAAGTTTAAATATGAAAATTATTGATTATGAATCTTCTGTAGCTGTAAACCTCGCCATAAAATGCAACTAGCTGGTTTTTGAGCGTCAAAACAACAGTTTTTGCAGCTCTGACACTGGCTTTATAATTTTATTAAATGCATGCATCAGTTACGCCTAATGCACATCTTTTGCTCTTCACTTTTTTAAAGTGATATAGTAGTGCTAAAAAGCTTCCCTTTTTGTGGCCAGCTTGTGAAAAAGAGAAAGAAATATGAGATTTCATAATTTCACTCTCTTAAAAATAATCTTCTTCGTATATGAAGGTATCATGAGTCCACTTGATCCATCAGATGTGAATAAAGTCATTTTATCGGATGATGTATTTATATTAGCCTAATACTGAAGCTTTACAGTGATCCTCATCGAGCTGATGTTGACGTACTTAAACCTGACGTACTTGTTCCTGTCCGGATCATGATCAACACACGCCTGTGATGACCCTGATGAACTCACACGGGTTTTACACCAAAGAAACGCTCCAGTTGTGTGTGTTTTGGGTTTCAGGCCAGCTTCTGTCTCACATGACCTGATGGTTATCGCTTTCCATGTCTGAGGCTCTTGAGGATCTGCCAGGCTTCTGATCTATTTACAGTTGTGTTCTTCTGAGTCGTCTCGTGAGTTATGAAAGAACATCCTCCGAGCAATAATGAGTATTAAGTGCTTGAGGTGTTTCTTCCTCGTCTCTGTCCTCACACTGCAAACAATGCTTTAGTTTTCCAGTCCAAATATCTAAAAATTCTTAAACCAAGATGCATTTACTAGATAAGTAAAATGCCATAAGATATTATGTCTTGTTTTTTGGGGGAAGAAAAATCAGAATTAAGTGAGTTTTTGCTTAAAACAAACAAATTTATCTGCCAATGGGGTAAGAAAAAAGATTTTTCCATTTGAACTAAGATAATTTTTCTTAACAACGATAAGTTTTCTTCTAATATCTTATGGCTTTTTACTACTTTAGTAAATGCCTCTTGATTTAAGTATTTTTTTATGTTTGAACTGCAAACGAGACACAAATACTAAGTAAGAAAATAATATTTTGCAGTGCATCCGCTCTTGCTTGGGTTCAGAGGGCAATAGTGTCCAATGAGACCCACATTTGAGAGAGTTGTCCCAATTTCACTGCAGATTAGAGTTTCTCTCCCCGTGTCCCTGTGGAGCGATGGATGGAGAGCAGAAGACGGCGAGAGATGAAATGATGATGAAAATAAGTGAGCTGACAGAGAAAGTCCTTCTGTTCCCAAATCTAGAAAGATGTCTACCTAGAGGGCATTTTAAAGGCCACTTTAAGTCTCTTCTTAAGTACATCTTCTTTTGCCAGATTCCAAAGCATCATTCTTGGAGAATGCAATCCCAGAATGCAATTCAAAAAGTGAGAGATTCAATGCCAAATAGTATCAATAAAAGAAAAATTCCAATTAATAATGAACTATTGATATACTAATATAGTATTTATTCACATTTTAAATGAGCTTTATTTTTATTTCCATTTTAGTTTTAGTATTTTTTTTATATTTCTATATAGCTTTAATTCATTTTTATTTCAGTTTTAGTCATTTTAGTACTTCAACTTTTAGTTTCCAAAGCAACATTTTCTCATTTCTGTTTATGTATTTAAAGATGATCTTTTGACTTCAGGTTCATTTTAGTTATCGAAAAGGATTTTTTATTTATTTTTGGTTTTAGAAACACTAACAACACAAGTCCACACTATAACTAACAATAACTACACAGGAATGATATTGTTGGAATCACTTTCAGAACTTATTTTTTTGACAGCCAATCGGAATCCATCTTACTTTAAAACATGCATTGCTGTTATGTTCACAGAAAGTAAATAAAGCACACTTTTAGAATAAACATACCATTATTGTCGTTGTCATAGTTATCATTCTTAATGTGAATGGGCCTTTAGCCCCTGTGCACTTCATCAAACATTTCCTTAAGCGTTTGTGTATTAAATATTTTGGTTATTTTCATTATGCTTTTAGCTGCCAGTACGAGTTAAAGTATGAAAGAAGTCAATAGACAGTTTTTTTTTTTGCATTCTCTAAAAAATGAGCATGTCTAAAATGCATTTTTTTCCCACCAGGCAGACAGGCACTAATGTGCACTCTCTTTAAGATATATGCGGGGTCCGCTTTTCTAAGCAGAAATGAAGCAGGTCTGAGAGTGAAGTAAAAAAGAAGAATTATAAACAAAACAAAAGGAAGGAAAGAAAGAAAGAAAAGTACCGTGTGGGAGCGTTTTAGCGAAGTGGTTAATGAGGATGAATCAAGTACTGGGTATGTAATATGCAACGGCTGTGAAGTGTTTGTGTGCGCGCACGTGTGTGTGTGTGTGTGACCTGTTCGGGAAGTCGCAGTGACAGAAACAGTGACATTCCAGTTTAAGTTTCACGGGAGTAAAGCCTGTTTATGCCATTAAGAAAATGAAATTCCTTCAAATAAAAAGTTTAAAGAAATTTTCTTTTAAAAGCAGCGCTCATTCATCACTGTATTATTTTAGCATTAGAGATGCGCGCATCAACCGTCGCCGAGTCCGCTGTTGAAGGTGACGATCATCCATTTATAATCACGCGTAACAACACAGAATAATTGTAATTTGACCTCCGGGTGCTGGTCGGGTGTGGATACTTAAATCAGAGAAAATTATTGGTGCGGGTGGGTGATTTTGTTTTTGGCTGCGGATTTGGGTGACATTGGAGTTCATCCGCGCATCTCTAGTGTGTGTGTGTGTGTGTGTGTGTGTGTGTGTGGAAACAGACAGTGAGGGAATCCTCTGGACTTCTGCCCCGTCCATGTGCTCTTTGTTGGCCTGTATTTTGTAACACAGATCATGGGTTTCTCTACAGGCCTCAGCCCAAAACATGCACACAACACAGAACTGAGCGCCTGAAGGATTTCATCATATCATCCGGAGCCGAAGACCAAGAATGAGGAAGAGGAGTGGATAGAGCAACTGCCGTCACACACACTAATGGTTTTGCTGGATTTAAAAGAGTTTACAGTTACATTTAATTTCTCTCAGTTGTTTCTCCTAAAATTGCTGAGAAATACAAATTAGAATTATTAGAATATTAGAATTATACGAATTAGAATATGCGTTCATATTGAGGTCTCAGACTTCATCATAACCCGTTTGTGTTCTTCTCATGAGAACCATCTGAGAAGCAAAAGTCTCCATTTTCCATTTTTTCCCTTTTCTGTAAGCAAGGTTCACTCTAAGTCTAATTTACACAAAACAGAGACGCGTTTGGACTGAACACTGCGACAATGAGTCGAAGACAGATGCTTTTAATCAAAGCGATGTACACTGTATTCAAAATAGATATTTATTGATAAAAATAGACAATGAAATACTGCATTTACAAATGGCATGACTAGAAAATGAGCTCCTTCATCGTTTAAATGTTTTTTAATTTTAGAATATTAATGTAGAAAATAGAATATTAGTGTCAAAACAGCATTCAAATACTGTCTGGTCCATACGCTGAACTCGTCGAGAAGGATTTCAGTCTTCCTGTATGCGGATGTTTGGCTAACTTTAGTTTTCTGTTGGCTTTCCTCCACTGACAGCTTCCATTAACGGCACAGTTTCCATGTAATTAACACGGGTCTCGTTTCCCCCGGCAGTCTAAAGTGAGGAAATAGTGCATTAGCAGCGCAGAGCGAGAGAACGTACATCATGGATATGGAGGTAGACATGTAGACGTTGTGTAAAACTACATTTTTACATCACACACCCGCCTCATCTCACTCACTCCGGTTGAATAGTGCTTGTATTGCGCATAATTGTAATCATTCCCGCAGTTTTCGCAATCAGCTCAAAAGTGCGTAAACACTGATCTATAAAAGTGGCACTCTCATAAAGCCGACTCTTAAACGGCTCGAGATAACTAAATTGGTTTCTTTTTCATTGCTTATTGCACTTAAATAATCCAATACATACAAAATGATGACAAAATGTCCATCTTGCCAAGAATTCAAATAAATACAGTCAGTTTTGGAACTGAATAGTTGAGAGAAACGCATGGCGTGTAACAGTATATTGGATCAGTGCATAAGCTCTTAAAGTGACAGAAACCTAATAAACCTGCTGCAGTTTGTCATTTTAATCAGATAACAAGAGAGAAAATCATTTGCGCATGACTGAATAACTTCGATTGTCAGCAACTATACAGTGTTATTTTACATCTGATTACTTTCATTTCTGTAGTATTTCTAACCTGAATACTGATAGACACACTTGAAAAACTTAAACCCACTTTATTTCATTTGTCTCGATTTATTCTATTGTAGCCTATTTATTTGTGCTATCGTTTGCAATTTGTTTATTTGTTCTTATTGCATTATTGACTGTTTTCTTGTCTTTTTTTGTAAATCTAGTTCAACGATTCAAGCCCTTTCTGTGCTGTGTGTAAGCTACAACAAAATTACCCAAATTGTCAAAAAAATTATGAGATGATAACAAATTACCAAGGCTGCATTCTTTAATAAAACACAATAAAAACAGTAATATTGTGAAATATTATTAGTATTTAAAACAGCTGTTTTCTATGTGAATATGGTAAAGTGTAATTTATTCCTGTGATCAAAGCTGAATTTTCAGCATCATTACTCCAGTCTTCAGTGTCACATGATCCTTCAGAAATCACTATAATATGAAGATTTGATGCTCAAGAAACGTGTTTTGTGTGGTTGCGAGGGCATGTCGTACTGGCTAAAGTTGCAGGTGAAGATTGTAGTGGTTTCTATTTTGTTCAAAGCCCCTTATCAAACTCCACTAATGAAGATCAAAGAGCTAGTGGAGTGAACTGGAAAGCAATTGGAGGAAATTGAAGAAGTAATAGAAAAAGAGAAATGGTTACGGGCTTTAAGGGGATGTAGTTTAGCACAAATGAAAGCGCTGCCTGATGGTATTAGTGTAAAGATCAGCGGTCCATTGTGTTCCTTCCCAATCCGCCCATTCCCAACCAAGTCACGCATTGTGTGGCACCATGAGAACAAGTCCCGCACACCCGAATCCCTCCGACTGTGTCCTGATTCACATCCACACGCTTTTAAATGCGTGTCCGTGTTCAAAATCTGCTCGCGGTGCTGAGCGTCACGGCATCTGGCCTGAGTGTCTTAGTTTAGATTAGCTCCTTTATTGTCCACAAGTGGAAATTTGTCTTTGGCTTTACTATACACCACACACAAGGAAACCAACACAACATAACAATATTAGTGGTCGACCGATATTGTTTTTTTGATAGCCTACATATCCACCCCTATATTCATATCTTCTCAACATTTAAAATTCGAATGCTAGTTGGCACAAATGCGTGACAGGGCAGCATGGGAATATTGCTCTGTTAGCATCGAGAGAGTCGTCAGTATTCATGCGCTAACGTTTGCCCGGGGTGTTGTTTCTGCTATCCACCCGGCCAAGTCTGATCTGATCTGAGTCCACATGAATGGTTTTAAAGTCATTTAATGTTTTTGAATGAACCCTATTTACTTTCTAATCAGCATCAAAACAAAACTGACTCTCTCAACTCGTGTTACTTTTTTCATTGTGCATGGTTAAGCCGTTCATATTACACCATATATGGCCATACGAGTGGAGGAAATACAACATAACATCATAACAGCATTTTAAAATGAATAGTGCACACTCCTAATTATTATTTTTATATGAGTTTCATTCAAAGCTGCTGTAAAATGCTGATAAACGAACATTTGTAACTGCACATTCTATATTATTCGCTTGGCAACCTAAAATAGCCCATAGTTAAGCTAATTTAAGTATATTATTTGGTGGAATAATTGTTTCCCACTATATTATTATTATTTACATCAACATAACATACACAGTTTTATGATTATTATTATAAACTCTATATAGACTAATATATATATATATATACTCAGACTATATATAAACTCACTTTTTATGCATTAATCTGAGACAAAACTGTCCCTTGGTCATTAATGCAGATGTTTTTATGCTGTTTTTAAATTAATGAAAAAATCTGAACAATCCTGTCATCTTTCACTCACCCTCATGTTATTCCAAAAGCAAATCTGTTTTCAAAATGCTCATTGCTTATTTTAGAAAGCTCATTTCCCAAGTAATGAAAGCATATTTATAACCAGGGTCTGCCACAAAAAGTTGCTTATTCTACTAAAGCTTTTAAGCTGTGTCCATTTTCATAATGTATCTTGCATTTCTGTTCACGTAAAACTAACGCACTTCAGTCTGTGTTTACTGTTGAAACCTCAAAGCACATTTCGGGCTTTTAGGAAATGTGATTGAACTACTGGATGGAATTATTCCTGTTGAATTATTTATGTTTGTGACCCCAGCAGTCATCCGTACACCCCTCGAGACCACAGAGCCCCGCTGATCAAACAGGTGTCGAGCAGGGATCCACCGACTCGTCAATTATTCACCCAGCCCTTCACTTCTCTAGTATACGCTGCTCATTACAATCCGCTGAATGTTTCATCGTAATGGCTCGGCCTCCGCTGTTCATTCTAGGGTTTCACCGCACATCACGAGGCAGGACTCATTCGATAGCACGCTAATCCCCGGTGACATGCGCTTATTCTCGATCAATACAAGATGTAAAACCTTAACCAGCTTATCGGCTGCTTTCATTAAGAACTATCAAATTCCACACAGGAAAGGTCAAAGTCTAGAGAAGTCCATACATGTTTTATATTTCAAGGCCAGTTGGGTCATAAAGACTTGATCTAGCTGATACCAAAAGTCAGTTTAAGTAAAGTACGTAATTTTTGCACCAACACATGGAATTTGTTTGGAAACTGTTTTCATAAAAACTAATTTCATCTGCTACTGGACTGATTGTTAGAGGCGGGGCTATATATTTGCCTGACCAATCACGGGGGGGGGGGGGGGGGGCAACATTATTTTTAGGGATGCACCAATATGACAATTTTTGCTGATATCGATTCTTTATACTTGAAAGCTGATAACCGATATATCGGCCGATAAATCTAAATCAAAATTTGTATATAATTTTTGAGAGTTTGATTACAAAAAGTCTCACCATTAAAAGCACACAATTATGGTGTTCTGATTATAATTTTATGTAGCCTATATGACAGACTTGTGTTGCACTTCACTGTATTTTACATTTTTTAAGTGTTTCCAATCATATATCAAACAATTAAAAACCATCATGTTGAACATCTGAAGCGTCTCAGCTGAAGGAAATATCACATTATTTATTAGCTTTAATATATCAGCCTATTTTTCTTATCGGGCCGATAGCGATAACATTAAAAATGAACATATATCGGCTGATACAGATATGTTGCCAGATATATTGTTCCTCACTAATAATTTTTGCAATCCACTAGTTAATCAGAAATGACACACTAGTAGAAAACGGCAATACTTATTTTTTTCAATACAGTTTTATTCATGTGTATCAAATTAAATATGAATTTATCAACTAACTTTTAATCTCAAAAGCCCAGACGTCTCGGCTATAAAACAAGGCAAAATTTGGGCTGTCAGTGAAAATTAAATAGATGTCTAAACCATCGCCCAAGAATAGACTAGTCATCATTTAGATAACAAAGAAATGAAATGAGTGAAGAAATTAAACCAAACACCTTGTAATCACTGTTTCTTACTAATTAATTAATTAGTATGAATATGAATGTCAAATTTATTTGTGCATTTTTATTAGATTCTTAGTTTTATATCTAAATTAAAATACAAATTTTATTAAATTATTTTGGTTAAAAAAAAATAACAGATGCAAGGTAATAAAGGAAAACAAAGAAATGCATTAGAATAAACAATAAACAAAAAGGGCTTTAAGTGCAGTGAAGGATTTTACTCTTTTTCTCAGTATTATTGCCGTTTGATTATTCCTGATCCCATCACACATACAAAGGGGAAAAACGTTTCTGAAAACATTGTTGAAGAGAGAAAACACACGAGGTCTGTCAGACGGTGGGCACCATATGTGAAGCACTGCGGTCATGAACTCAACCTACACCTGGCTTCCAGATTAAAGCAATCAGCTTCACAAAGTGCCCAATGGTGCATCCGAGACAACCCACTTAACCTGCGATGACAGATGCGGCGCATGCACTCATGCATGGATGATATGCAAAAGATAATATACACAAGCTTATTGCAATTTCATGCTTTCCTGCAGTTAAACTTAATCTTGATGGACAATGATTAACGTTTCATCTCTTAGTATATTGTGAGCAAGCAATAGTCATCATTTCACCGTCTAGGTTAACTATAGACCCGATATATAACCCAGGTATGAGTAACGCACTCCTAGCCAAAATAACCTTGAATTTGGTTACATGTCGTTTTTGTCGAAATAACTTGTGAGATGTATGATATTCCTATCCCATCATGTAAGCAAAGAAAACATGTTGGTTTTTAATTATTGACAACTTCAATTATATTCATCACAAAGCAAATATTGATATTAAAATCCCCCTGTGGTGAAAATCCATCTTTTAATGTTGTTTATGTGTCTATGTGGTGTTTTTAATATGCTTTAACACAAACCATGTGTAAATTCATAAGTCGACAGCATTGCTGAGTATTTTCTGCTTAAAACTGCAGTGAACCAAAGACAGTCTCAAAAACACGCTTTGAAATCGCTGACGTTTCTGACGTCACAAACTACCTTGTAACCAATCAGATCAACGTGTGATCGTCAACGAGTGGATCTCTGTTTACATGAGAACGCTCGCGGGTGAAAACGTAAAAATATTTGATCAGATGTGCCTTTCGTTTACACGGCGATGGCGTTTTTGGGGCTTAAAAACACAAAAAAGTGAAATCACCCTCCAGAGTGGAAATCTTAAAAACGCTCCACCGTCGCGTTCCCGTCTAAAGGGTAAAAACGCAAATCTGCTCACGGCGGCTCTCGTCGCGTACGCGTTTATGTCACAGGCATGCACCAGTACAGGAAAATAACAACCAACATGTCGGATTATTTCCATACATCGGACCTTCGAGTTGCCCTAGCGGATCTGATAAACGTACAAGAGTCTTTTTGCTGTTCGCTTCGCCATGTTTTGATTTCGCGCTACTAGGGAGAGAAGCAGAAGGAAGGTTGTACACAGGCGCGCAGACTTGGTGTTGTTGTGTGGCAGTGCTTCACATTGCCAACTAGCGCCTGGAGTGCATACTACATCGAATTTCACACACTTTTGCGTCACCATATGCACGCAGATTCCCCCCCCCGCCACCAATACAAAGATGTAATATATGGCCATATATGTACTTATATTTTAAATAGCATGACATATATCTATACATATATTTGACTTATCTGAGAACACAATATATGCCTGCAACATATATGAACATTTATGTGTCCAAACATGTGAAGAAAATATTTGAGTTCATCCATATATGATACCATATATCCGCATATATTACAGTGTAGTATTGGTTTCTCACATATATGGACAACATTAAGTATAAATATGTGACATACATTTCGTTTCCCACATATTTAATAAATGTATGTAAACATACATGCATGTGATACTGATGCATTGAAATGAGTGCATATATGCGTCTTACATATATTTAACATTTATGTGCATATACGGGAAAATATATGTCACTTACATGAAAACGGCCATTTTTGCTATATTTTGAAATATATGTTTCATATATGTCTATGTGTTTTATATTTATGAATTTTGCATATATTCTCATATAGGCAGCAGACATACATGGGCACTGACATTATATATGTAATTTACTTATATTGACATATTACATTTCTGTCGTCTAAACGCAGAATAAAAAGTGACAACGCAACTCCACTTTTGCGTTTTCTCTTCAGATTGTTTCCGTGTAAACATAGCCTAAGCTGAGTGAGTGAGTGGAGGCGGGGCTTATTTGCATATTCATTGAACCGCATATATACTAAATGAGGCAAGGGTGTCGAGTTACATTCAAGATATTTTAAGACATGAAGATGGAAAAAACATTTAAATATGTCATTTTGGTGATCAAAGATGAGTTTTAAGGGATAAAATTATTGACTACAGGGGGACTTTAAAGAAATGATAGACTCTTTATAAGTGTTAGGTATATTTCCAAAAACAAGTTTCATATTTGAAACATTTATTCATATCTATTCACATCTATTTACTTACTTTTTTGTTTTCATTTTGATTATTCTGAGGGACAAAAGTTAGAAAATGCCACACATTGAAAATAACATTTCCTTTTTCAAGCGATAATTTTCTTGACTCTCAGATTTTAGATGAAAAAGCAACGAATCTCAATTACCCGTAGTTTGTCAGTCTGTTTCCCTGTGGCTCACGTTGCACCTTGCTTTGGCACCATGCATTATTCTGTAGGTGTAACTCATGCCCGTCTGGATTTGGGGTCTATATATACCGACTGGTATCCGATGACGCAGATTCATCATCTTAATGGCTCCATCACGTCCCGCTCAGGAATCATCCATCGGGAATCTTTGGTTTGGCTGAACCTTCAGAAGAAGTGCCAAGACTGTGTGTGTGTGTGTGTGTGTGTGTGGGCCTCCCCGAGTCAAGCCACGGTAACCCTGAGTCGTCGTGTAACTCCAGCTTGGGTTTGAAACCCGTAACCAGACGTCAAGCATCCCTCAGGCCTCACTGGCGCAGGGTTACGGTTTCTCCTAATTGCTTTTACCCACTGCTCGCTGTCTCGCTGTTTCACCTGGCTGGAGATCCCCATTCATTTTTAATTCCTCGCTCTAATCTCATTTGCCCAGGTGGCTACGGGTTACAATTAGTTTAAAGAAATCAGCATAAGCCATCGAGGTACTTCACCGTTCGGCGTTCACTCGCGCTCTCCAAAAGGTGCTAAATCAAGTGCGTTGCCGTGGTCTTTCAAAATCTATTTGGCGTTTTAAGACGAAGAGCTTTTTGTAAGAAAGGCAAATAACTGCAGATGGTGCTCGCTGAAATTGTAGTGATGAGTTTAATTATGTGAGGAATAATTGATGCACAACTGAGGTGACAATGAGGCTACAAGCCAAAGTGGAAAGACTATTAAATCTCATGTGAATTTTGTTCAATATATATATATATATATATATATATATATATATATATATATATATATATATATATATATATATATATATATATATATATATATATTTGTGTATTTTTTTAAACACATAAATATATTTGTTTACTTTTGTCTAAAATATTAAAGGGGTAGTTCACCCAAAAATGAAAGTTCTGTCATTAATTGGTAAAGGTGGCCTTACCAGTTTCCTTACTAGACATCAATGATCATGATCAACACATGATCCTGATTTTACTGTCTGATACTTTGCAGTTTGATCAGTATAACAGCGACATCAACTTTCATAAGCACTGTATTCAATTCAATTCACATTTATTTGTATAGCGCTTTTCACAACATACATTGTTTCAAAGCAGCTTTACAGAAAGCGCATGAGTCCACGTTACAGTTTAAAATGATCTGTTATCAGAGGAGACTGTCAAAGTTATGTATTTAATTTAAACTAAAAATGTGTTTTATTTTTTGATTTTTTCTACATCGGAAGGTTTTGGCACTTGCTATGTGAACACAAAAAAAATCACGGAGATATATTAATTGTACACATTGCAATGCATTCTGGGATTGTTTTCACCTTGAATGGATTCAACTGGATTCCGTCTGTCATGCAGCATTATGCTTTGTTTGTGGTGCAGACTGCGTACTCATCACTGTATATTGTATGAATCATTAGCATGGACAGCTTTACATCATAGAAGGAAATTGCACATGTATATATGTTCATTGCTAAAGCACTTTTTGGTAAAATGCCCTCATATATCTCAAATCTCTGAACTTTTTATACAAATAATTACTTTTTCCTTTCACGTTCCCCGGGTCTGCAATGATGTGCAAAATGTACTTAAACAAGAGATATCACCTCTGAGTACTCTTAAATATCTTCTGCTTAATGTTTTAAACATGATTTTACTTTTTGTTTTGTATGAGTATTGTTTGTGAAACTGTGCTTCCGTGTTGATCGGCCGGTTGCATAAACATAGCCATTATGTTAAGACTGTGTCTTAGGTTCAAGTTTGACCCACTAGCAGTTAGTCAGGGGGAGTCAGTCTTAGTTTTCGGTATCAAATTAGGCAAATTTCTTTAACTGTCTTAAAGAAAATAAATTGATGTCTAACTTGTAAGACTAGTCTTAGAGGTTTATGCAACCCAGGTCTCCCTGGAAGAAGAGATAGTGATATCTCAATGGGATTTACCTGGTTAAATAAAAAAAAAAAAAATGCATAAAATGCCATCTTAGAATTTGTCCGAAACCTTAGAGGATATAATTGCACGCATTCAGTACGTGTCCACTCTTCACAGGTGGACAGCATGCCGATCTGAGCGCGTTTGATTGACAGGCGAGCGGAAACCCTGTGGTTTTGTCATCTGTGTGTGTCACACCAGTAGACAGAGTCCTTTCATCAGCCTCTCAGTGATGGATGACTGGAGAAGTGTTCAGTGTTACCAGAGACCACAGAGCTTGTGTACGCCAGTGTGTCGTCTCTAAAGAGACCGATGTTTCACGAGACAACAACTGCAGCAAAACATGAGATTCAACACAAACACGCAGCGAAAGCATTCAGACCGTTGACCGTTTATTGGTCAAGATACAACATTTTATCTGGATGTTTTGTGTTATTATCAGTGCATCCCCAATTTTAGGAGGAACCTCTGAGACAAAGTTGAAACTTGAAGGCCCCTGTGGTGAAAATCCAGCTTTTAATGTTGTTTATATGTCTATGTGGTGTTTTGAATATGCTTTAAGACAAAGCATGTGTAAATTCATAATTCGACAGCATTGCTGAGTATTTTCTGCTTAAAACTGCAGTGAACCAAAGACACGCTTTGAAATCAGATCAACATGTGATCGTCAACGAGTGGATCTCTGAGTGAGTCAGTGGAGGCGGGGCTCATTTGCATATTCATAGAACTGAGAATACTAAATGAGGCAAGGGTGTCGAGTTACATTCAAGATATTTTAAGGCATGGAGAATTTTTCTCAAGGAAAAACTTAAATATGTAATGTTGGAGATCAAATATGAGTTTTAAGGGATACAATGATAGACTACAGGGGGACTTTAAATCTAATAGCCTACCTTTTATATAATATCCTCTATTTTCTGCATTATTCATGACCAGACTCCCATTTTAATAGTGTATTGTCCTCTGTTCTCCTCTTCCTCGTGTAATGTGACAAACGTCGCAGTAAGGAGAACTGAAGCAGAACGGTAATGCCAGTTACTGTAATTAGCCTCGATTATTCCTTCTCTTCCTCGCAGGACTGTGAAGTGTCTCTCCGTTCGTTCGTGTGCTTTTCCCCGTCACCTGGTAATTAGGACTTGCTGTCTTCAAGCCACTTCAGTTCCCCAAAACCACGAGACTCTATTAACGGCCCGTTCGCTCCTAACCCGACGCTCTCAGAGACGGGTCAGTCCGAAACGCCACTCCATTAGCCTCCAAATCACATTAGAGTCCCGGGAAAAGCCTCTGATTGAATTTCAGTCAGTTTATTCCCCACCGCCGACATTTGATTACAAGCGTGTCGAGCTTTAGCGGAGGAGTGGGAGTTGCTTTATTCCTTAATGTTTCTCTCTTTTAGCTCATCCATCAGACTCTCGTCCTTTTCCCTCCCTGTACTTATGCATCTTTTTCTGTCTTTTTAGTGTCTCTGTGTGACGGATCTTGCCACTATCGTAACAGGATATCGTCTCTCTTTTGTATTCTGCGTTGTGATTTGACCAATCTCTGATGAACTGGAGTCAGCCGACACAATTCCCCAATAAATGCAAGGACACGTCATTTCTGTTGACCTGTGTTTACTGAAAAGTGAAATAAAACATCCTCTCAGTGGTGTTTCACTGCAGACATTAACATCAACCGTGTGCATTCCCCATAGCAACTGCTGTGTTACATAGCAACAGTATATAACCAACATGACATTTCGTATGAAACATGATGTAATAATAAAAGCAAAACCAATAATAAACACAAAAAAACATATAAAAACACCTGAAAAGTGAAATTAAACATCCTCTTACTGGTGTTTCGCTGCAGAGATTAACATCTAAATAAAATAAAAGATAAAATTAACAACCTCGTGGCCTTGCTAACGAGGGCTCTATCGGATGGAAGTTCACAAAAGGCCATAACTAATAAAATATACGTTAGGCTACTACTCGGCTTAAATGGTTAAAACATAGAGACAGAGCGTATTTAGGCCACGCCCACATGGGGGGGGGGGGGCAATCCAACCGTCTCCATTGACTTTGCATTGACTTATTACAAAAAACAGAACAATGTCTAAAAGCTGATGTGTGACAAGGTGTACAGCAAACAAGCTAAATAACCCAAAAAATACATTTCTATAAGCTGTCGACCCCAAAAAACGGTTTGTTTCAGGACATAAATGGGGATCAATTGAGACAGAGCACAACTAGTTCTCGAACTACTCCGAGAACTACGCCCGCTGGAGCGCGACATGATATTGCTTAGCTTACATAAATATAATATATAAAAGTAGACATACTGAGTGTCAGGATCCCACAGTTTACCCATTATTCCTGCTGATGCTTCACGTCTTATCGCCTGTATCCACTTTAGTCTCCATAAAGGCTGGCTTTTACGGTTCGGAAGCTGTATTTCAGAAATGTTTTTCTGGGTTTTTTAGCTTGTTTGCTGTACACATTGTCACACAGACGGTTGGTCTTGACGCGTTGCGCTCTGTCTCTATTGGGACTGTTTCTCTATCTATCTCTATTTGTTTCCAATATAGAAAAAAACAGTCAGTTTCAGAGGTGAAAATATCATTTATTTTCTTCTTCTTTAGGACGAACTAGGGGTGCACAATTTGGGGGGAAAAATCAAATTGTGATTTTTCAGATAAAAATTATTATTATTATTATTATTTAAAAAAAAAATGTATCCAAGTTTGCTGTTCTTGTTTGTAGCACTGCACAATTTGGCAAGAAATGTGTGATTATTAATTAAGACAATTTATTTTTATTACTACTACTAATACTTAATACAATTGCTAAATAAAAAGAAAATACAATTCACTGTAAAATAAAAACAAATTGTATTTAAGTAAATAATAATATTATTTTATTTTACATTACAACTGTAAAATTGCAATTCGTATATTTATGATCTTAATTTCTTCATTTTCAGACATTAAACCTTCAAACTTTTATTTTGACAGAAAACCGACCACAAACAATTGAATGTAGTGTGTATGTAACTCAGTGCAATGCATTCTGGGATATGAATTTGGCAATAAACTGTCCTCTAGCACAGCCTTTGTGTTAGAAGTTATGACTCAAAATGCTGTCTAGATAGTCAGCTCACAAGGGTTTGGAACAGACTCTGTTTTTGCTCACAGTCTCATTTCCGTCTGTGTTTGTGCTGGCATTATTAATGCTGCTGTTGACCTGTGTGGCACCAAACCTGGTTTACTTCTCCATTACTGACACTGAGCTTTAATGTGCAGGCAGCTTCCATTTGCTGCCTGTCTGACTGGCAAATTACCCAAACCAAATTCATTTCTATTGTGCAGGTCGCTGCCAACTCACTGCACTCTCTCTGCTTCTGCAAACAAATCAACATTTGTTCTGTCCGTCATCGTAGATGAATTAATAACTAAAACAAGCCTTGAAAGTATATATTTATATTTTGATTTAGCTTTTAATTTTATATTTTCAATTTTTATTTCAGTTTTAGTAATTTTGGTATTTTTATATTTTGATTTTGCTTTAATTTATTTTTATTTCAGTATGAGTAATTTTGGTATTTTTATATTTCTATTTTTCTTTAATTTATTTTTATTTCAGTTTGAGTAATTTTGGTATTTTTATATTTCTATTTTTCTTTAATTTATTTTTATTTCAGTTTGAGTAATTTTGGTATTTTTATATTTCTATTTTGCTTTAATTTATTTTTATTTCAGTATGAGTAATTTTGGTATTTTTATATTTCTATTTTGCTTTAATTTATTTTTATTTCAGTATGAGTAATTTTGGTATTTTTATATTTTGATTTTTCTTTAATTTATTTTTATTTCAGTTTGAGTATTTTGGTATTTTTATATTTCTATTTTGCTTTAATTTATTTTTATTTCAGTTTTAGTAACTTTGTTATTTTTATATTTCTATTTTGCATAATTTTTTTATTTCAGTTTTAGTACTTTTGTTGTTTTTCATATTTCTATTTTGCTATTTAAAATTCTATTCTAAAAATTCTATTCTGCTTTTATTTTTTTTTATATTTCTATTTGGCTTTTTAAAAATTCTCTACATTATATTTTATGTTTTAGTAATTTTAGTGTGTCATTCCAAACCTCTGTTCGTGAAACACAATTTTTCATCTTTTTAAGCGCCAAAAAGAATACAAAGCACCATAAAAGTATTATAGCGAGCCATAATGCTCATAATGCTGTATTTCAAGTCTCCAGGAGTCATATGATTTGTTATGATTTTATGTATTTTTGCAGGTTTTATGAACTACTTTAAAGCTGTTTTTAGCTTGACTGCTGTTGTCTCTGGACTGTTGTTGCATGGAATAAAGCTGAAAGAAGTTTGTCATTTTACGTGCCACAGTAAAAACAACAACATGCAGCCGAGTATCTTCTGTAGATAGTCAGATAATTAATAGATAGTTGAACTTAAATACTTGGTATAAGAGTTTTGATCACATCATGCATGCTAATTGTGATTCATAACCAGCCAAATACAGGCAGTCCTGCGTCAAATGAGTTTAACAGCCTCCTAAATCTCGTTTGTCATCTTCCTGTCAGGCTGACGGTAAATGAGCAGTGATAAAGTACAGAAGCATTATTAAAAACACCAACGCTGCATGTTAAACGAGGGCTAGATGTTGTGTTTGACGGGGAACAACAACCCTTTTTATGTTCACTAGAAAATGACAAATAATGCATCAGTGATATTTTAGAGGATTTGCATTTTATAAAGCCCTGATGGATGCGACGATGTCCGTCGCCCTTTATTCACCATGCTTTGTTAGACAGGTGACATTTTGCATGGTGTCTCTGTGGAAGTTTCACATTGGCTGTGAAATATGGATGCAACAGCTGTCAGCCAATCAGATCGCAGGATCTCTGCAGCTTTAGCAGGTGCAAACTATTACAGACTTTAGTTTAGGCCATATTTGTTCTCACTATATTCAAACTGTCATATGCCTTTTATTTTAGTGTTGTTTATGTACTATTAAAGTATTTCATATTTTGAATATATATTATACATATTTTCAGTTTTCATTTTCATTTTAGTTTGTTTAACAACTTTGATATGCTGTTGCAATTTTTTTAGTATGTTTTTTATTTCTATTTAACTTCAATTTATTTTTGTTGCAGTTTTAGTTTTAGTAATTTTAGTTCTTCAACTTCAACTTATTTTTTAAATGAGTTGCCAAGGCAACACTTGTTTTAAGTTTGATATTTTTCATGTAATATTTTACATTTTAATGTAATAAAATTTTGTTTTATTTATTTATTTATTTATATAACAAGATAAATGAACATATTGCAGCATTTGTTCAGTAAAAGTGCTTAATTCCCACAATGCTCGTGTACTTGTATTAGTTGCATGCAGTTTTGTCATTGTAGCTCATTGCAGTTTCAGAAACCGAAGCAGGTTTTTAATTTCTTTTTGCACAGAATACATTCAACATGTGCAGCACATCTACTTCAAGAGCTGATGAAACACCTTGTGCTGGGCGATTTGACCAAAAATGTATTTCACGTTTTTTTTCAAAATTATGCCGGTTTTCCGGTTTATGACGGTTTTTTTTTTCATGCATAATCAGGTGTTCAAAGCATTTTCTACTGGTTGAGAGAGGAATCACTGCAGTAATTTGACTTAGGATGGTCTATTTTACTGTCATTAGTGAATATTGTAGAATAGAATAGCGCCCAGTATAACCTAAAATTGTTATTTCTTAACGTTCTAATAACGTTCTTATAACCAGGAAATAATGTTAATACAACGTTTATATAACGGGAGAATTGTACGTTCTAATGACGTTTGAATGATGTTTTTATAACCAAGTAAGAACGTTAATACAACGTTTATATAACGAGAGAATTGAACGTTCTTATAACGCTTTGAATAAAGTTCTTATAACCAAGAAATAATGTTAATACAACGTCTAAAAACTGGACATTTTGAATGTTCCTAGAACATTCAGTAATAACGTTTTTATAACGTAATGGGAACGTTATGAAACGTTGTTATAACCTAAAATTGTTAGCTGGGGAAGAGGAGAGATTCGCGATTGCACTGAACACGTTTTAAGTGCAGGATTCTCTGAGCGAGCCCAGAGAAAATAGACCAACGTGAGCAGCGTAACGTTATATCCGAGAGCGCGACACATTATATTCCACGCGCGAGCAGAGAGATTCGCGCTCGCGCATTATATTAATGTACTTTCGCCTCACAATAATGCGCTCTCGACATTTGACAGGAAAATAACGCCATAGTTCTGCAGCATCCATCTTCCCTGTAACGTAACACCAGAGCACTGCCGTTTACCCTCGCCTCGCAGTCGCTGCTTGAGTGCAACATTGTAAAGGTCCGTCTGAAACAGTTTCGCGCAGCGTACCGTTCGTTCCGAACATTGTGTAATTAAATACATCGGTATGGCGGTATATTCAAAATTAATATCATAACAAAAATATTCACCGGTTTTCAGTATGAAGAACCGGTAAACCGCCCAGCACTAGAATCACCTGAGCTGTTTCTTTTACAGGCGGTCCATGGAAGTGACATCACTTTTTCTTAATTCAAATGACTCTCATGCTTTCTCTCATTACACGAGTAAATGACCAGAACTATCCTTTTAGTGTGATCTGTACCTTAACTCTGTGTTAACTCAAACGTGTAAAGCTTGCTATGAGTCAGTTAGCGAGTGTCTCGTTCCCGCTTGATGTTCAGATATCGCCGCTAGCTTCCACACACACTCTGGTCTCGCTGGGCAACAGCGTCACATGATTAATCCAGTCTCTTTCTGCGACGTCTGTTAAAGCGGCCGTGGTTATAATTAGAGGAGCGGTGATCGCAGCCATTAAGAGTATTTAATTATTTAATTGACTGTTATTTATGTCTGGCTCACCCAACACACACACACACACACACACACACACACACACACACACTCAAATACACACACATACTTACACACACTCACATGCACGCAGGCTCTCACACACAAACACGATCACTCATACTCATGCATTTACACACATACTTACACACGCATGCATACTTACACACACACACGCAGGCTCACACACACACAAACACACTCACTCACTCACTCACACTCACTCATTTACACACACATACTTACACACACTCGCATGCACGCAGGCACACACACACTCACACACTCATTTACACACACACACACACACACACACACACACACACACACACTCACGCACGCAGGCACACACACACTCACGCACACATTTACACACACACACACACTCATTTACACACACATAATTACACACACTCACATGCACGCAGGCACACACTCACACTAATTTACACACACACACACACACACACTCACTCTTTTACACACACATACTTACACTCACATGCACGCAGGCACACACACACACACACACACACACACACACTCACACACACTCATTTACACACACACACACACTCACACACACACACACTCACGCAGGCTGACACACACTCACGCACACATTTACACACACACACACACACACACACACACACTCATTTACACACACATAATTACACACACTCACATGCACGCAGGCACACACTCACACTCATTTACACACACACACACACACACACACACACACACACACACACACACTCACTCTTTTACACACACATACTTACACACACTCACATGCACGCAGGCACACACACACACACACACACACACACACATTCACACACACTCATTTACACACACACACACACACACACACACACACACACACACACACACACACACACACACACACACACACACACACACACACACACACACACACACACACAGTTATAGACCTGATCAGGTGGTCCTGATCTCACAATTCCTCTCTCTTGAATATTCAGTCTCTATTAGCCGATCTTTTCTTTATGGGTTCAATCTTACAAAAATAGTCATATGTATGTGAATACCAATAATTCATAATAGTTATTATTATAATAATAAAACATAAACACACACACACACACGTCTATATACCCTATGGTTTCATTGATGATAAAAGGTAATATAGCGTTATTATATTATTCGCACAGTAGAATAGGCCTCCTGGGGCAGCAGATTTATGTCCCACACAATCATCTAACTGGCACTTTTCCTGCTGCGGTTGCCAGATTGAGTCATAAAAAATACATTTCAAGGTTGAGTAATAATTTCAGTGAGTCTAAGTAAAGACACCAGGGGTGGGACCTTTAATTTCAGTGAACATATCAAACAGAAAGAGCTTTAGGCAAACTCATGGAATATGGAATAATATATATTTTTATCATCATACCTTCACCAGATTCATATTTAACTCGATAATCAAAAGGCAAAAAAAAAAAACTTTTTGAGAAAAAGAAATTGTTTTGTATATTAAGGGTGTGGTTTAAAAGCATTGAGAATTTTAGCATTAAGATGACAAGATTAATAAAATAAAATCGTAAGATTATTTAAAATGCAATATTTATGCATTATCTTTTAATAGATTGTACTAAATATAATTTATTCTGGCTTTATATATATTATTTATTTAATTATTTTTAATTATTTTTTTATTGTGTCCAGACAGTATCATTTCAAATAAACCTTTTTTTTACCCATTACAGAAAATGTCATGAAATAATGTCACAATGCAAAAAATCTTATTTGTTCATAAAACTCCCCTAATTTTCTAATTTTTTTCTTCTGATTTCAGAGTAAAATATAATATGTACAGTATATTCCCACATGAGATTAACCCCAATATAAATTTCCATATAAAAAGAAAAAACACATTTTTAATTAAATTAATTTGTGCTGAATTCAGTGAATGAATGAATTATTACATGCTCTTATTTGAGTTGTTTTTTTTTGCATTGACACAGTTTTCTGAGGTTTGTGAAGGTGATGCACATGAGGAGAGGTGTTGAGCTTTAGCAAACCACAGCGAGAGCGTCTGATTAATTACAGAAGCAGCCCGTTAATATAGCAGCCGCAGGAGCTCAATAGCTACCCTGTTTAATTAATACTATCAGGACACACTCCATTCATTCTTAATGCCAGCTTTCCGATAGTGGCACACAGAAGCAGACACTGGGTCATCGATCTAAAGCCCGCGTCTTAGGTTCCTCGCTCTGGGTTTCTCTAGCCTGCCCTAGATGTGAAACTTCAGGATCCTCATATCTGAACGGCTTTTACATAATGCATCATTAAACCAGTTTACATCCCTGTAGTCTATCATTTTATCCCTTAAAACTCATATTTGATCATCAAAATGACATATTTAAATGTTTTTTCCTTGAAAAGTCTTAAAATATCTTGAATGTAACTCGACACCCTTGCCTCATTTAGTATGCTCGGGTCTATGAATATGCAAATGAGCCCCGCCTCCACTCCCTCACCCACTCAGAGATCCACTCGTTGGCGATCACACGTTGATCTGATTGGTTACAAGGTAGTTTGTGACGTCAGAAACACCAGCGATTTCAAAGCGTGTTTTTGAGACTGTCTTTGGTTCACTGCAGTTTTAAGCAGAAAATACTCAGCAATGCTGTCGACTTATGAATTTACACATGGTTTGTGTTTAGGGCTGGGTATGGTTCAAAATCTTTCGATCCGGTGCCAATTTCGATACCTCAGTTTCGATACCGGTTCCTAACGATACTTTTTTCGATACCAATTTTATGAAATCCATTTGAACAAGATTACATAACACATTACCTCAGAAAAAACTTTGGTTTTATTTTTTCATTTGACTCATGCTCCTAGCCAGTGCAAAAGGGAACAAAAAAAGCACAAAGGAACAAAAATGTTTTATAAAGAGCTCATGCTCACCAAAGCTGAATTTTTTTAAAGTAAAAAATACAGTAAAACTTGTAATATTGTGAAATAGTATTACAATTTAAAATCTTATTTGAATATATTTCAAAATGTAATTTATTGAAATGAATTGAATTCAAAGCTGAATTTTCAAAATCATTACTTCAGTGTCACATGACCCTTCAGAAATATGAAAACAGTTTGCTGCTTAATATTTTGGAAACTATGATACATTTTTTCATGATTCTTTGATGAATAAAAAATTCAAAAGAACAGCATTTATTTAAAAACGAAATATTTTGTAACATTACACGTTTTAATGTCACCTTTGATAACTTAAATGCATCCTATTCCTTACTGAAAAAAAAATCTGACTAACCAACACATTTTTGAACGGCAGTGTACGTAGGTTATTATTTATTGCAATATAAACACTGTCAGAGTGATCAACAAGGTATGTCTTAATTTACCAGTCGAAGACGGAGCAACTTTTATGTTTACTCCGTGCACTGTCAAGCTCTTCATCATATTTCTCGTGGTATACCGGTCTTTGCAGCAATTATTTTACCGCAAATACTGCATTGTGCGCTGTTGGCATCAAGCCTGGAGAAATGTACCTACACTTTTGATCGACTTTTCCACATCTTTAAGGTATTATGTGTGTGTGCTCACGTGTCATTGAGTATGTGCGCGAGTTTGTGTGTGTGCTCGCGTCTCATGTAAGTATGCGCGCGGACGTGGAGAGTGTGTGCGTGCACGCGCGCGTTAGGGCAGAGCAATTTTATGCGCGAGTTCCGGGCGTCTTGTGTGTGGAGTTTGCGTGTATGTGCATTTCATATGTATTTGTTTGAGCACTGACGTTGACGAGTTAACTCCTTAGGTATCGAAATCTGGAACCGAACAACATGTCATTTTTCGGTACTCGATAGTATCGAGGCAATTCGGTCGGTACCTAAAAAATATCGAACTCGGTACCCAGCCCTATTTGTTTTAAAGCATATTAAAAACACCACATAGAAACAACATTAAACGATTGATTTTCACCACAAAGGGACTTTAACTGTTTTTATCATCAACTGAAAATGATATGATTAGGCAGAGAGCAAGTAAAAATGTTGTAAGATGTTACATTTTGAAATATTGTGCATGACATTGTTTTCCCTGGTCTGCTGTTCTTCTCTTTTCTTATTTATAGCTGAATATGTTTGACTTTGCCTCAGTTATAAATAGCACCAGCATACACCTGAGACATGTCTGTGTTTTATTGATTTAATATTTGAAGGGCATCCTTGACTCTTCGAGGTCTGTCCGCTTGACTGATATGTTTGGTTTTTGAGATGCACAATACTTTCTATCTAAAAGTACACAAGCTTTTTCAATTTCTTCCTCTGCCTCTGGTTGAAAGGTTGTACATATTACAGTGAAAGATTCCACAGCACAAGCTATGATATGAAGCATGTAGGGATGCTCAGATTGACCGTTTAACCGTTAACCGAAAATAAAATTTTAACCGATTAATACTACCAGTTAAACGGTTTAAAACGTACGTTTTTTGTTTTTAACGTTTTTTTTTGTTTTTGTTTGCCCTATGGTTAAAAAAATACTATAAAAAATACTATATAGCCAGTATTTGTTAACTCACGGGGTGCGTGGATGCGCAGCCACACGTGCCTACAGAGATATTTCGCTGAGCAAGCAAAATGAAGCGAGTTAAAAGAAGAACTGTGTGGGACCATTTCCACAAAAAGAGCGACGAAGTTACTTGCAAAAACTGCTGTGCGGTATTAAAATACAGCAATAGTTAGGGCTGGGTATTGTTAGGAATTTCACAATTCGATTCGATTTCGATTCTTGAGGCTTCGATTCGATTTCGATTTATTAGCTTCGATATCGATTCAATAATTAGTAAATACACAAGTAATTAAGTACCTGTGTATATTTTTAAATAATGTGTGGAGTATTACCAATGTTTAAGAACAAAATTGACGCCAGGATGTTTCCTGTCAAGGTTTATTTAGCAGAACAAACTGTACAATATTGTACATGTGTTGAATACAAACCACAACTGTAACAAACAGGTGCTTTATTAGCACACCTCTAAAGTGCATGTAACTGTAATAGAAAGTATATTTCTTTCTTCCTATACATTAAAGTTATAAAAGAAATGTAAACAGAAACACAAAATGTGCATTGTTATTAAAAACAAAAAGCGCTTAGTGAGGCACACACACGCACATTCGGACACACACGCAAGGACTCTCGCTCTCTCCCTCTCTGTCGTGCGCGCGCTACGCAGTTTGGAGCTCGCGAGCTCTAGATTTCGGGAGATTTAAACTAATTTGCGGACATCAGGGAGCCGGTATCAATATGCGGGAGACTCCCGGAGACTTATTGTTGTTCTTATTATCATTTAGGGGGGCTTACTGTACGTTCACACCGCCGCCGACTTGAGCTTCCAAAGCTACCGGAAGTCATTCATTCTCAATGGAAGCTGGCTTCTCTCAGCTGCAAGGAGCGTCAAATCCCTCGGCGTCGCGTTTTGAGCGTCAATCAGAAAGTTGAAAGAAGCTCAACTTTATGGTAATGAGCTATGACGCGGTTCAGCGGCAAGCAGCGGCAAAACGCCAGAAACCAATCAGAATAAAGACGTCCTTCACTCTGGCTGATTCCGGAGAAACATACGATGTGAACTTTCGTTCCTACCAAAACATTAGTTCCGAGAAAATGGAGAAGCTGATAATCGCTGTTACTGGGTTTCCTATCATATATGATATGACGTTTCCATAATGATCCAGTGATACACATTTGAGAATGAGTGCAACTTTTATTTGAAATATTTACGAACGCTTGTTTTAAGCGGGAATGCAATTCATTTGCTCACGGTGACAACGATTTGACCAATTGCACTAATGCAAATAATAGCCTAATGCAAATAATAATAATAATAATAGCTAATTATTATTTTTTTCCCGACCAAATGTGACCAAAACGGTTATAAAAATGCTGTCATTATAAAAGGTTTCTTCAATGTATTGCTTGTTTTTAATGTTTATTACATTTCATGTTGTGACACTTATCTTCTCCCTGCTACGTCAGAGCGTCCAAAGCGTCAACGAGCTTCCCCGTGCTTTTTGACAAGCGTCCTTGACAGAGCAGCCAGAGCTTCTTTGACGCTCAAGTCGGCGGCGGTGTGAATGTACAGTAAGGAACATGTTGGGGTAGCTTCAGCCCCCCTAAAATAGGCCTAACGACGTCCCTGGTTGGTGGTGCAGGCTTGATCGGAGTGCAGCTACTGTCCGTCATCTTGCTGTTTTGGTAAAGTGCGTCTTGTACAACGCTGAACGCTCTCACTAGAGTGTTGCCCACAGCGCCGCCACTGGCCGGTGGGCTGAATCGATTCATAGGATTTGAAACAAATTGCCGTTTTTTTCAAAGCTTCAAACGGATTCAGTGTTTTCTTTTTGTTATCTTAATTTATGAATTATTTAAGTTAAAAATATATATATTTAATGTAGGCCTATTTTATGTTTTTCTCTGTTGTCACTGTCAGGAACGCTGCAGCGAGCGAACATGTGATGTGAATCAGGATCTGTTGTTGATCTGTTCTGTATGCTGCTGTTTGCACTTTAATATAAACCCGTGATTTTTTTATTTTTTTTATTTTTAACGGGTCACAGACACTCATCAATTTTTATTTTTATTTAATGCCAATTCAATATTATAATCTTATCAGTTAACGGTTAATACTCGGATAACGAGCGGCGGTTGTCGGTCGGGAAAATGAACCGTAATGAGCATCCCTAGAAGCATGCATATGTAGGTAAATATAAACACATGCATGCATGCACCGTAAGTGTGCTTATGATTAAATATGTGTTCTGATCTTATAGATTACTGTTATATCTGTATCTTTTCAATTGAATCCTTGATACATGCACTGATACGAAAGTTTGAAAGCTGATAACCGATATATTGGCCGATAAATCTAAATCGAAATTTTATCAAATTTTTGAGAGCCTGATTACAAAAACAAAAGTCTCACCATTAATAGCCGTGTCCCAAGCACACATTCATAATATTCTCATTGTAATTTTATGTGACCGATATGACAGACTTGCGTATTTTCCTTTTTGAAGTGATTCCAATCATATTTCATGTTGAACATCTGAAGTGTCTCAGCTGAAGGAAATAATCCCTAATTTATCGGCTTTAATATATCAACCAAACTTTCTTCTCGGGACGATAACAGAACATTATAAATGAACATAATTATTTACGGAACACGGCTAACATTGTTTATCAAGTTAATATAGCTATTACCTCCTGCCTATTCTATTTGTGCGTGACATGAGCGCACACAGCGCGTGTCTTCTCCAGGTCGTGCTTACCAGGTTGTTCATAAAAGCCGAAATGTGTCCAGATGTAGGCTTTTAAAGTAGCTGGAGCATTTTTAATTATGCGCACACAGATCGCCTCCCTCTGCCAGTGTATGGTATCACGACAAAGCACATACGTGACAAATGACGTCAGAAAAGCGTAAGTACATTATAACCGGTTATGGTCTATTACTGAACCGATAACCGAATCGTCCTCGTCTGCATCGCGATGCATCGTAGAAACGATTAATTTCGACACCCCTAATCCCTACATGATTGTGATTGGTTAATCGTGACATCCTGCAGTCTTACATCATTTTCTTACATAGGAACACCCTAATAATGCCCTGGCTGGTTTTTACACTATATAGCACTTGTCTATATGTAGAATAATAACTGAGCTTGGATCATAGACTGTAAAAAAAGATAGACGACGCCCCTTCGCTCTCTTCCATTGGCGAGAAGTAAAGCCGCCATTGTCCCGATATGGCGCTGACATCTTGGGACTTCGGGACCAGACCTGTGCTGTAGTGAGCAGGAAGTAAAGCCGCGAAACAACGTCCCGCCCTCACTCTCGCCGAACCAATCGCAAGCACAAGCCCTGCACTTTTTATAAGTGGCCTGTCTGCTCCAATTTTGATGTCTGCTGATTGCAGTACCTCGTTAAATAAGGTAAATTACAACTACTAACCACATAGTCATATTTAAAAAGTAACACATTAATATATCCTATAGTATAGGATATATTAATGTGTTAATATAGGACCTATACTGTAAAATACGAGTAGCCTACTCATATTACGCCAATTAAACAACTATCACAATTTGGTGGACAGCTAAATCCACTTCATATTTAGCTCATGTAGTCTGTTTTAGCTAAGTTAGCATCCTATAATTTATTAATTTATTTTGCATGCTCAAAAAACTCAAAGATTGATCGGACATGCCAGATCGGTCAGCCCATTCTACTGCAGAACAACCCATTATGTCGGTGTGAAATAATTAATTATAGAAATTTTCGATATTAAATTTAAAGCTCCAATCTCATCAGTCTTCCAAAGATCCTGAAAAAAAGTCTGTTGGCGCTTCAGTGAATACTTCGCTCAGAGAACCTGTCAATCACAGCTGTCAATCATGTGCCGTTTTTATAGCATCAGATGACTAACTAAAAACAAACTTATTTTAAAAACAAACATTTGAAATTACATCAGCGTGATAAAAACTACAGTAAATGACAGAAACTATTTTTGGAAAAAAGATATGTGAAGTGTAATTTAATTGTTTAGTTGGTCTCACGTCCCGTTGAACAACAAGGGGAGGCGGGGTTTATGTGCTATACTAGGACCGGTCACCAGGGGGCGATCGAGACGCTTTGGCTTCACTTTTCAGGGCTTGTGTGGCAAGATTCTCCTCTTTAAATGCTTTAATTGCGTATGATGTCCGTCTCTGGACTGCATTAGATGTGATCAGTGGCGATTCAGTCTGAACACGACACCCTGTGTAAATCGGATCTGCTGCCATTAAACGTCCTGACATTCTCTGATTTCATTACACTGGGAGGGAAGATCAGTTACACAGAATCTAATAGCGGGTAAATGTGATATTTGATATAATTATCATCATAATCATGGACTTGATTCAACCTTTTTCCATTATCGCAGAGAACAACAAATTAGGACTAAATGATCTGGACTCACATCACGTCACATAATTAATGTGTAAAGTTTATAAAGGGTGTGTGTGGTGTGTGTCTGCTGACATTGAACTGCAACACTATATTTATATTAAACTAAATTTGCCAGGATATTGCCATATAAATGAGAAGTGACGGATGCGTGCCGCCTCTGTGTTATGAATGGGCTGTAATTGGCTCTTATTAATTATCCTTGTACGTTCAGTGGCGGCCATCCAACCACGAGTGTAAACAGTCAATAACAGACGTACAGAGACTGATGTGTGTGTGTTTATCTGGTAAAGATGAATGATTTCTTTAACAACATTAATCTTTCATTTGCCCTTTTAAACAATTAAAGGCTTCAGTGCTGTCAAACGCTCATGCAAACACACAGATCTCCGAGGACAGTCCTCCAAAAGTTGAACGGAAATTTTTCATTCTGACAATAATGTCACAATATACAGTCAACCCAAAAACTGTTTAGACACCTTCAACATTTCTCACATTATCACAGTTTATTCGCTATAGTTTAGAAAATGATAATAAAATATGAGTTATTAAATCAGTTGATATTTCACTGGTTTTGTCCGTCCTTCTGTTAGACTCTCACACATGAATTATGTTGAATATCTGTCAGCTGTTAAATTTAACTACACAATTAGATAATACCAGTTTAGCTCAACCAATCACCAAGCAATGCTTCATGTTGTTCAGTCTGTGGTGTAAAAAGGTGCATTAGAAATAGGGCTGAACGATTATGGAAAATAATCTAATTGCGATTTTTTTAACCAATATTGCGATTGCGATTTAATATGCGATTACTTTAAGTTCTTTACCTTCTGTATTAGTCGACAAAGACAAGCAATAAATCTTTGTACAGTAGGGATGGGAATCTTTAGGCAGCTCATGAATCCGATCTAATTTTTTTCTTATTAACTAATCTTAATAACACCTAAAATATGTATTTAATTACATGTGTAAATACACATACTTTATATATATATATATATTATATATATATGTAATTAAACCAATTACATGTTAAGAATTTTAAATGGGCTATAAACTAATATAGCTTAAAAATATAAAAGCTAGTAAATAAAGAGGAACAAAAAAAACATTACAAGCAATAAACAAAGAGTGTTTTCAGTATTTAAAAGTAGTCTGTCTGAACGTTTTCCATTCAAGAGCCGGAGTGATTTTCCCCCTATACGATAAGCTGCATTCACACTAATGCACATATCTCTTTTGAAATTGTAAATGTGGTTTGTCCTGTTGGTTTAAGATATAACTGACCGTGTTTACATTAATTTCAGGGTCAAAAGCATTTTGAGATGCAAGTACATTTACCCAATGAGTCGCTCACAGCCGCATGCACGAGCGCTCTTCACAAAGCGCGCGTAAGTATTTTAAATTAAAAGCCGCTTTCTCAGTGATTATCATATTTTTAATATATAAGCCAACTGCATTCCAAAAGACATAAATAATGCCTTTGTGGAGCATTTGTAAGGAAAATTCTGGCGGCCAAGACCGCGCACTTCAAGAGTAACATAACAGCGGCAAAACCTGTGCAATGAAGCCCGCGACTGTCCTTGTAATTCGCTTAAACCTTTATGAAAGCTTATTTTTCGGAAGGTTCAAGCGGTGTCGTGTGTGTGTGTGTGTGTGTGTGTGTGTGTGTGTGTGTGTGTGTGTGTGTGTGTGTGTGTGTGTGAGAGAGAAATTAGAAGCAAGCAGAATACGGTTGTTTCTAAAGCACGCGCAGCGTCATCACGCATCTGTGTTTAAAAACTAAGCTCAGACTCGATTCTGAAATTCTCTGAATCGATCCAGAATTGTTGGAGAGAGAATAAATAACACAATATCACATACATAAAAAATAAACTGTTCTTTCCTGTATGCCAGACCTATGCGTAGCGTGCCAAGTTGATGCTTGATCTGCAGACTGCTTTTATCTCGCGTGTCACGTGACCAGTGTTATCGCAGCTTTTGCGGTTACAAAATCGCGTTTCATCATATCGAGATATTATCGCGAATGCAATTAATCGTTCAGCCCTAATTAGCAATTAAAGAAAAAACACTTAAAAAATGATCAGCTCAAAGTGTCTGAATCATTTTTGGTCACAAATTTTTACTAGTAGTCACTATATGAATATTTTTTGGCTATAATATATCAGTTTTGTTTATTTTTCTCTCCTCACTTACATAAATTAACTATAGCGTCCTGCCACACTAGTAAAAAAATATCTAGTGTCTGAATAATTTTTGGTTTGACTGAAAAAAAAATAACAAAACTTAATGGTTTATAAATAATCTTCAATGCACTTTTTCAGTAAAGTGCTTTTCTTTGTGTTTTGGGGTGTGATGTTCCCGACACGCTTCATCTGAGCAGCTGCTGTCCGTGGTGCTGAATCGACACCCGAGTGTCTCCCTCTTTCCTCGGCAGCTCGAGACTTCATATTATGTTGTTGATTTATGTCTTTATGCACAACACACTCCCATGCCATGATAAAAATAGGAATGTGTCAAGCTACAGATTGCTCCACACCAATATCACCCTTCACGTATTCTCTCTCTCTGATCTCCAGATGTTGTCGTTCTCACACCCGTACAGCCTGTCAGGAGCGTTACCCCGGTTTATAAAAAGCTCTTGTGTTTCCACACCTCTCTCTAGACTCAACAGATTTCTCTCTGTTAAAGATTGACAGTTGTGGCCACCAGAGGAGGATAATTATAAGATAATGTTGTGTCTTCTGCTTTAGACCCGTGTGCACCTGCAGCATTATCACCCATGAGTGGAGGGGGACAGGATATATATATAAACACACACACGCGCGCGCACACACACACACACACACACACACATATATATATACTTTAACATATATAGATAAATATATACACACATATATTACATAAACTAACTTTTAGGTTGGATTTAATTAATCAATTTGATAGCACTAATACACACACACACACACACACACACACACACACACACACACACACACACACACACACACACACACACACACACACACACACACACACACACACACACACACACACACACACATACATATATAAATTAAATAAATTAATATTTTTATGCATATAAAAATTATATTAAATTAAAATATTGTTAGTTTCACTCTGACTAGTTTCATTTTAGTTTTTTCAACATATTTTTTTAGTGTCAAGTTAATTTAAAATAAATATATTTAATTTATTTTGTCTCTATTTCTGGTATATTTAAATGTTTAATTACTTTAAAATGTATGGCATACTAGTGCTATTTTTATTTAGATAATTTTTTTTGTTTAAACAAGGCGTTTTGGGAAACATTGTAAAATATGTTTTATATGTCAAATAAAAAAGTAAAATAAGTTAATGGTCATCAGTTAAGTAATGAATTCATAAAAATGATTTTTAGTTTCAGGTTTTTTTTACTGTATTTTTTCAGTTCTTTTTTTTATTGGCGATAATATGTAATACCTCAAACCTTAAATATCGGTTAAATTAGCATTCAAATAGATTATTCTGAAAATAAAAAGGATGCCGAACTGCACTGTTTTAGTTTCAATTTTTTCGGTTCTAAATGAAAATATTTTTATGCACTGTTCTTTTTTTTTATTAGCGATAATATGTAAAGGTTTGAGTAATTTATGTAAATACAAAAAATATAACATTTTTATCATTAGATATGTTACTGAAGAACTTCTAACCTTAAATATTGGTTAAATAAGCTGTCAAATAGATTATTCTTAAAGTCCCCCCATGGTGTAAATCCAGCTTTTAATGTTGTTTATGTGTCTATGTGGTGTTTTTAATCTGCTTTAAGACAAAGCATGTGTAAATTCATAAGTCGACAGCATTGCTGAGTATTTTCTGCTTAAAACTGCAGTGAACCAAAGACAGTCTCAAAAACACGCTTTGAAATTGCTGGTGTTTCTGACGTCACAAACTAACTTGTAACCAATCAGATCAACGTGTGATCGTCAACCAGTGGATCTCTGAGTGAGTGAGTGAGTGAGTGG
This sequence comes from Siphateles boraxobius, assembly GCF_051911475.1. Classification (NCBI taxonomy): domain Eukaryota; kingdom Metazoa; phylum Chordata; class Actinopteri; order Cypriniformes; family Leuciscidae; genus Siphateles; species Siphateles boraxobius. Next base: position 33,371,636 of record NW_027508722.1, read on the forward strand.
AGGCGGGGCTCATTTGCATATATTTATAGAACCGCGCATACTAAATGAGGCAATGGTGTCGAGTTGCATTCAAGACATTTTAAGCCTATTTTAAGGAAAAAACACTTCAATATGTAATTTTGGTGATCAAAGATGAGTTTTAAAGGATAAAATGATTGACTACAGGGGGACTTTAAATAAAAAGGAGGCCCGAAATGCACTTCATATTCACATATACCCGACACACTTCATCCAAGTGTTGTTTTTGCACACACTCAACAAAAAGAGCCAAACGCTCTTGCATCATGGAGACATGCATTAAAGCGCGTGGGTTGCGCTGGAGAACTTTTGTCCGTTCATGACAGGTCTCCTCTAGTCTAGTGGCATGAGTCACGATGCTAACTTTCCTCAGATGTGTTTCTGATTGGCTAAGAGCTCTCAGTTTCCTCTCGAAGGTGCATCAGCCTTCTAGTCATCATGTATCGCATTTGATGATTAACCACCATTTCGGGCTTTTAACGTCACTTAGGACCCGACTCCTGTCCTCGAGTGGCCTCGTCCCTGTGTGTGTGTGTGTGTGTGTGTGTGTGTGTGTGTGTGACGAACGCAGACATCTGTCGACGCACCGTGACCCTCGTCTGGATTAATGTATTGTTTCGTGTGGGTGAAAAGGACTTTAAATCAGCTGGAGCGTCAGAGTATTAAAATGCAGGTCATTTTTTACTGCATTGTGGTAAATCTATGCATTGTGTTTTCCTTTATTTAGTGGTGTTTACTAAGATAAGCATGATCAAACCCCTAACAGTAATGATTACAGTGAGTCTTGCAGGGCTTGTAGGGCCTTATGATTTAAGCGATGCAGAAAACGCAAACAGAATTACGGAATCCAGTAATAAAAATGGAATTTACTGTATGATGTGGAATGTCACAAGTTTCATAGGCCTCTAATTTATTACATTTTTGACAAATTGTTGTTGATTTCAGGTAATTAGACATGCGTTTTGATTACTATAATTATACTCTATTGTACTTATTATATAATTATTACTTATTATTATATATAAGTCTTTGGTTCACTGCAGTTTTAAGGAGAAAATACTCAGCAATGCTGTCGACTTATGAATTTACACATGGTTTGTGTTAAAGCATATTAAAAACACCACATAGACATATAAACAACATTAAAAGCTGGATTCTCACCACAGGGGAACTTTAATGTAACGATCAAAATGGAATCCAGAAAAAAAACATAAAACATGCACATTTGTGTATGTGTGAATGAATGAAAGATTTGAGCTTCTGCTACGTTTCCCTCGTAACTCTGCGTCTCTGAATGAGACACGGCAGCGTTTGCTAGTGACAGACTGTGAGTTGGCCACGCAGCAGATGGTGGCTTCACACTGACCGGTAAACAGATGCTCAGGGTCCTGTCGAGATCCAAGTGTTGTGGAAATGGAAGAAGAGGGCAGTGCGACCGGTTTCAGTCCCGCACGGTCAAAGAAGTGACTAATCCACACAGACACTCACTCCCGTTCTCCAGCGTGTCCTTGGCCTCCATGAAACCTGCTGAGAATACACTCACATTTCAGTCTGGGCCCTCGGCTAGCATTTTGTATTTGATTTTACAAACATTTATACACTAGCAGTCAAAGATCAGTCAAAAGGATCTGTAAGATTTTTTATAGTTTTTGAAAAAGTGTCTTCTGTTCACCAAGACTGCATTTATTTAATTAAAAATACAAAAATAAAAGACAGTAATATGGTTAAATATTATGACAATTTAAATTAACTGTTTTCATTTTAATTTATTTTAAAATGTAATTTATTCCTGTGATCAAAGCAGAATTTTCAGCATTTTCATGCTGATTTGATGCTCAAGAAACATTTATGATAATTATCAATGTTGAAAACAGTTGTGTGCAATTTTTTTCAGGATTCTGTGATGAATAGTTCAAAAAGTTCAAAAGAACAGCATTTATTTGAAATAGAATCTTTTGTAACATTATAAATGTCTTTACTGTAACTTTTGATCAATTTAATTAATCCTTGAGTAATAAAAGTATTGATTTATTTTATTTCTATAAAACTAATAATAAATAGAATACATAAATAAATATTCTCTCTCTCTCTCTCTCTCTCTCTCTCTCTCTCTCTCTCTATATATATATATATATATATATATGTTATGATTGGCTAATGTCACTGCATAGGAAATATGGCACTTGAGTAAGTGTTTTAAAAACATCCATAATAAAACCGTAATTTACAGACAAAACATTATGAAATCCTGTACGGTATGTGATGTCATAATCATTAGAGTCAACTAAAGTTTCTTTGGGAACTCTCCATTACACTCTGCCTCGTTTACAAAACTAAATGTGATTGGTCGAGGTCTTGCTCTGGAGGCGGGCATATGCAAATGACTTTGCCTCTGTGACATCACAGATCCCGCGATATCAGAACGAGCCATTTTTGGAGCTTGATTAAATAAATACTATGTTTTAAGCTTTGAAACATGTAGGATGTGAACATTTTTAAAGTTTAAGGCAAATCCGGCCCTTTAAAGGATCAGTGTCTTCAGGAAACATAATTAAAAGTGTGCAGAAGACAAGACCACATTCGTGATGTTTCTATCATTTCTAACACAGAAGTGCATCTTTCCCACACTTGTTCTCAGGGTTGTGTTTATCTCATGTTCAGCGTGCAGGTGTTGGACGAGTGCGAGTCCGGTTCCCTTCCTCAAGGACGAGCCGACGGAAGAATGCAGCGTTTATCCTTCTTATCTAAGCGCACATTAATCCTTCTCCTCAAAACATGTTTCAGTTCAGTCACGTTTGTGTATCTACACCAGTCAGCGCTTGAATAATGCGGCTCGTGATCTAAAGCAGCTGTTCACAATCTGTATTGTCCGTCGATCCCCTTTCAGCTAAAAGATTTTCATGAATCTCCCGTGTTTCAATAATTTAACAACACATTAAGTCTGCAAAAAACTATGAGTCTGTTACACCGCTTCTGATCTTGTTGAAATAGCTCCCCGAACACTTCCGAATTTTGTGTAAGATCCTTATTCTGGTTTTTAAGGCTATCCACAATCAGGCACCTGTTTACATATCCAATATGCTGTGACTTTATGCACCACCTAGATCCCTAAGATCGGAAAACCATCATCTTTTATGTGCGAGTAGGACAAAGTATAAACATAGGGGTGACAGAGCATCATCCAAATCACTTCCTACTTTTAAACTGAGGTTAAAATCACATCTGATAAACGCTGTGTGTGAACTCCACTGAAGGGGCTTCGATTGCAACTGTGTTGTGTCTATGTATTGTTTTATATATATATATATTTATATTTATATACTTATACTACAGGGCTGTTGAATGCTTGAATCTGATTGGTTGAGAACGTTCTAAGGTGTGCAATTATTTTCAGGGAAACGCACGGCTAAAGTAGTTCCAGCAGATTTGACCGCATTACAGTTCCATATCACTGCGCGTAGTTAACTGTAATAACGGAAAATAGGATCCAATTCATAACAAGAAAAAACATGCAGCCCCATGCGCTTGATCTGCAATTTTCGATGTCTAACTTCACAATCAAAGGACACATGCAGTTTAATTTTAATAAATAAAGTATATAGAAAATTAAACTGAATATATAAAATAAATTGATAGTCCTGCTGCACAGGTTTTCGTAATTATTACAGATAATATAACAAACAAATAATTATTGATAGGCCTACTTATTAAAGGGCTTTGTGTGTTTAATTTATTAGGTTATCTACTGTCAATTATAGAAAACAAGAACGAATGAATTAAAACGAATTTAATTATTTAATTAATAAATAGCCTATAATAATATTGACGCGCATGCTTTTGTCTCATTATTGCAACCTCTCTCTCTCTCTCTCTCTCTCTCTCTCTCTCTCTCTCTCTCTCTCATAACTGCATTAATAACTGCATAAAGCCGGGACACACTTACTAAGGCCAGTTATGAATGTAATTTGATACTTATGTTATGACTGATCATGCCCAAACACGCGTTCAGCGCGTTCAGTCTGTGTTCACAGTCGGTGTTTAAGACCTGCTACAGTCGATGGAAACAGTCAGTCTTCGAATGTTTCAGCGAGTCGTAAGCGTGTGGCCATTTTGAACATTTTGTTGTGTTTGGTAGTATTTGTTATAGCTTTATTTTAATGGATCTCAGACATGTTTCATCATCAACTTTATCTCAGATTTCTCCTGTTTTATCTCACTTGTCTTCTCATTTCTCTTACACTTCTTCAGGGAAAACAAAAACAGACTAAAACGAGTCACTCCACATCCGATGAGAGTATATAGCTACAAAATTAACATAAATAAGTTCATATAGAGATCTCTAACTTTTGATTGGAGACTTTGGTATCTTGTCAAATCTGAGACATTGTTGATGTCACGATCCACACACGGGAAACAGGGGTTAGATCCAAAAGCAGTATTTAATAGGGTAATTCATAAATCATAATCCATTCCAAGCAAAGGTCAAAATCCAAAAGGCAATCCAACACAAGAAAAAAAACAAGAAACAGGCAAGAAACAGGCAAGAAACAGGCATCAGAAGTGAAGTGACATTAAACAAGGACTCCGTGACACACACTGAAACAGACAGGGTTATATACACATATTTAACAAGACTAACACAGAACAGCTGGGAACAATGATTACGGGGAACAGCTGAGTGCAATGAACTGATGAGTGACAGTGACAGACAGAATGCTGGGAATTGAAGTCAATTGAGAAGGACACCGTGAGAACGGGGACCTCTAGTGATAGACAAGGGAACACAACCAGACACTGTGACATAACCCCCCCTCTACGGAGCGGCTACCAGACGCTCCACGACAACACTAAAACACGACACAAGAGTTCAGGAGGGAGGTGGAACGGTGGAGTATCAGGGGGAGGGATGGTGGGCCAGCTCCGTGAAGAGAGACAGGAACAAGGGGTGAGGGCTTAACCGGGAACCAGGGCGAAGCAGACAGTCCATCGGGCGGCCAGGGCGAAGCAGACGACCCATCGGGCGGCCAGGGCGAAGCAGACAGTCAATTGGGCGGCCAGGGCGAAGTAGACGACCCATCGGGCGGCCAGGGCGAACCAGACAGTCAATCGGGCGGCCAGGGCGAAGCAGACAACCCATCGGGCGGCCAGGGCGAAGCAGACAGTCCATCGGGCGGCCAGGGCGAAGCAGACAGTCCATCGGGCAGCCAGGGCGAAGCAGACGACCCATCGAGCGGCCAGGGCGAAGCAGACAGTCCATCGGGCGGCCAGGACGAAGCAGACGACCCATCGGGTGGCCAGGGCGAAGCAGACGACCCATCGGGCGGCCAGGGTGGAAGCAGACAGTCCATCGGGCGGCCAGGGCGAAGCAGACGACCCATCGGGCGGCCAGGGCGAAGCAGACAACCCATCGGGCAGCCAGGGCGAAGCAGACGGTCCATCGGGCGGCCAGGGCGAAGCGGACAGTCCATCGGGCGGCCAGGGCGAAGCAGACAACCCATCGGGCGGCCAGGGCGAAGCAGACAGTCCATCGGGCGGCCAGGGCGAAGCAGACAGTCCATCGGGCAGCCAGGGCGAAGCAGACGACCCATCGGGCAGCCAGGGTGAAGCAGACGACCCATCGGGCAGCCAGGGCGAAGCAGACGACCCATCGGGCGGCCAGGGTGAAGCAGACGACCCATCGGGCGGCCAGGGCGAAGTAGCACCCATCGGGCGGCCAGGGCGAAGCAGACAGTCCATCGGGCAGCCAGGGCGAAGCAGACGACCCATCGGGCGGCCAGGGCGAAGCAGACAGTCCATCGGGCGGCCAGGGCGAAGCAGACGACCCATCGGGCGGCCAGGGCGAAGCAGACGAACCATCGGGCGGCCAGGGTGGAAGCAGACAGTCCATCGGGCGGCCAGGGCGAAGCAGACGACCCATCGGGCGGCCAGGGCGAAGCAGACAACCCATCAGGCAGCCAGGGTGAAGCAGACGGTCCATCGGGCGGCCAGGGCGAAGCGGACAGTCCATCGGGCGGCCAGGGCGAAGCAGACAACCCATCGGGCGGCCAGGGCGAAGCAGACAGTCCATTGGGCGGCCAGGGCGAAGCAGACAGTCCATCGGGCAGCCAGGGCGAAGCAGACGACCCATCGGGCAGCCAGGGCGAAGCAGACGACCCATCGGGCGGCCAGGGTGAAGCAGACGACCCATCAGGCGGCCAGGGCGAAGCAGCACCCATCGGCGGCCAGGGCGGTGAAGACCCCTCGGGCGACCAGGACGAAGCAGACAGTCCATCGGGCAGCCAGGGCGAAGCAGACGACCCATCGGGCGGCCAGGGCGAAGCAGACAGTCCATCGGGCAGCCAGGGCTAAGCAGACGACCCATCGGGCGGTCAGAGCAAAGCAGACAGTCCATCGGGCGGCCAGGGCGAAGCAGACGACCCATCGGGCGGCCAGGGCGAAGCAGACAGTCCATCGGGCGGCCAGGGCGAAGCGGACAGTCCATCGGGCGGCCAGGGCGAAGCAGACAGTCCATCGGACGGCCAGGGCTAAGCAGACGACCCATCGGGCGGCCAATCGACCATAACCCATTGCCTCCCGAAGTCTTTGAATCATCCTGAAACCACCAAGTAAAGTATACTCACCTGTGAAATACTAACCTCTGTGTCCTTGTCCCGCTGTTCCCAGAAGTCCTGCCTGATTCCATGTTTCCCGTGATCCGATGTTCATCAGAGTGTCTGGTTTTTCCGCTGAGGTCTACTTGTCCGTGGTTACATCTGAAAGAGAAAAAGACAAGTATTAATGAACTGTGATTGCTTGAATTCAACTAACCTAAGGAGGATCTGCTCACCTGGAACCTGCCCTGCACGTAGCGATAATCTCCGAATCTTCACCTGAACTTTGCTTACTCACCTCTGCACTGGATTCACTGTAAATAAACTCACGTTTGAATTCACTTACCTTTGTCTCCGTGCCTGTATCCTGACAGAAGGCTTGACCGTACCGACAGAACAATGATTACGGGGAACAGCTGAGTGCAATGAACTGATGAGTGACAGTGACAGACAGAATGCTGGGAATTGAAGTCAATTGAGTGAGACACCGTGAGAACGAGGACCTCTAGTGATAGACAAGGGAACACAACCAGACACTGTGACAGTTGATCTCTTATGAAACGTGAGTTTATCGCCGTCTGTTACCAGGAGAAGCCGATGAGTGTTTTTCTATGTGTGTGTGTGTGTGTGTGTGTGTGTGTGTTACACTAGTGTCCAGTAGACGTGGGGGAAATTTGATTCTTAGATGCATTGCGATGCGGACGTGGACGATTCTGAATCGATTCACAAATGTCAAAAATTTATTTTCTAAAAAAACAAAAATGTATTTTTCTTTCTAAAAATAATATTGACGGAACTTAGAAATCGTAACTGAAGCGCGGAAGTGCAGTCTGTGCGTGCGCATAACAGACACGTATGATGGCTGAGCGCAAAATCATAATAACAGCTAACGTATGGAAAATTGGCATAATTTCATTGAGGCTTTTTTCTATTTTTGTATGAGAGCTCCTTTCTGTATTGTTTCTCGAGTCGTGAGGTGCCTGGAGACTCCCAGCCCTAGCGTCAAGTGTCCGTATGAGAATGTGTTTGTGCATTCATCCATATAATCATCGCACATGCTCAAACTCTCGCTGTGGGTTTCCTCATATTTTGGCCTGTAAATCTGTCTGACAAACACATTAACACGTCTGTTTCTCCTCACATATTTTCAGCTACTCTCGGTCACACACTGTCTGTCTTCATCTCACGCATCCATGGTTCTCCATGTGCCTTTCCTCTCGTCCTCCACTGAGATCACAGGACAGATCTCAGTACTGACACTGAGAGACGGATGTGTCCTGTCAGCAATGCTACAGTCCTTCCAGAAAAATGCAGAGTTTTTGTGATTGTTGCGGGAAAAAATCCTTGATTATGCGGCACGTTTTCTTAAAAAATGCGATGGAATATGCGGGATATTTATGTGACGAAATTGCAGGAACTTGCAAAAACTGCGGTTTGATGAAAAAGAGAAAAACAAGTGATTCCCCAACACCCTGTTCTCACTATTCCACTACCTTAATGTAGAGTTATTTCTTATTACTTCCTGTGATAAGCAAGCATAACACATCACAGAAAGTGCTGGCGATATTTATATCTCATCCTGTTTAATTTCAGACCTTAATAAACACATCAAACATACAAAACATTGATGAGTCAAACAAGTTCTTTAGCTTTATAAAAGGAATATGCTACAGCTTCTGTAAAAATGAATAGATAAAATATAAAAAATAAAATGTGTGCTTCCTGTTTTACAGCTTTACGATGATGTTCACGTCGCGTAATTACGTCACGTCACACGGTCCCATGGCAACAGGGAAACGGCTGGTCTTGTGTGAAGCAAACGCAACATTTTTCAACTTTCTGCTAAGATATATGTGACTTTTTTGCAACGAAAATGCAGTTTAAGCAGTTAAAACAGCCACACCGAGAAATTCCCAGGAAGATATTCCTGAGGTTATTTGCCTAGAATTTATTTAAATGTGTATGTATCATATTTTACTGGCAGTGGATCATGTCACGACGATGCTTGTCACGACGTGTCATGTCACGACGATTTTTGGTCATGTTTCCAGTACAAATTTCTTAAAATTCTAGATAAATTAGTAAAATGACATAAGAAATGATATCTTGTTTTCTAAAAAAAAATCAAAATCAGTTGTGTTTTTGTTTAAAACAAGCAATATTATCTGCTAATGGGGTGAGAAAAATAATATTAATTCAAATGGAAAACAATATTAATCGCTCAGTCCTACATGGACAGAGGTCAGAGCTGAACTGTGTGCTACTGATCAGGAGGTCAAAGGTCACGGGTGTTCAGACGTGAGTCGGCCTCAGGGACGGACACGAAACAAAGGGAATCCTCATTTGTTGTGTAAGTAGCCTATAATGAGACTGCTAGTGGACCTATATGTTCATTCTCCATTGATTTTCCTCTGCAGATCAAAGAATCACTCCGGAGAAAAGGTGAGCTGTGAGCCTTTGATCGTAACCCACAACCCAAACCTTTTCCTAAACCTAATAGAATCTCTCCTTAACCAGAACAATGCATGATGCACAGCAGAAAATGCTTTGCTTACTAAGTGTTTTTGTCTTGTTTCCTGTCCAAATATAAAAAAATATATATATTTCAATTTACTTTTGCTTAAGTTGTAAAAAGCTAAGATATTATGTCTTGTTTTCTGGGGAAATAAATAAAAAAAGTGAGATTTTGCTTAAAACAAGAAAATAAACTTGTTTCTGTTAGAATTAAGATTATACTCTTATTTTAAGCAAAAACTCACTTAATTTTGATTAATTTGCCCGGAAGACAAGACATAAAATCTTATATAATTTTACTCATCTAGTAAATGCATCTTGATTTAAGAATTTTTAGATATTTGGACTGGAAACAAGACAAAAATGCTTAGTAAAAAAAGCATTTTTGCAGTGTGGGAAAACGTCTGCACAGGCAAACACCAGAAACTGCACAAAGTTAGTCTAAACCAAACCCTAACAAATACTTGCATTTACAGTACATATATAGTTTGCGCCCAGTTTCACATTGGCATAGATGAGGTATATCCAAGCAGTTCGCACACAGAAATACGTAATACGGATGAAAAGGAAGCTTTGAAAGGCTAAGAACCGGACGAGAAAGCACTACAGTGCAATCAGCGGCTCAGCCCATTACAGGGTCTTGTACGTCGTCTGTGGCATGGAGACTGTTGCCATGACGGCGCTCATTTACAGCGCCATGGCGACGTGACAAAAGCCGAGGTCTGGAGAGGGATGTTTGTTCATGATGGGATAGACAAGATGTTCAGGAGAGACGACATATCATGGACACATATGACCTTTATGCATGACTGTATATCAGACGTTTATTTATTTGATGTAAACGCCTGTAAATTATTTTATGATAACAGATAATACATAAAAACACAACTATACCAAATACATATAAAAAGTATATTTTATAAATGTAAGTAATAATTTAGTATAGCTAGTGATAAACAGTTACATTTAACAAAAACGATGACAACACTGCAAAAAATGCTTTTCTTACTTAGTATTTTTGTCTTGTTTCCAGTCCAAATATCTAAAAATTCTTAAATCATAAAACATTTACTAGATTAATAAAATGACAACAAATTATATCTTGTTTTCTGAAATAAAAATAAAATAAAAATGAAGTGAGTTTTTGCTTAAAACAAGCAAAATTATCTCCAAAAGGGGTAAGAAAAAATTGCCAAAATAATAAATAAAAATTATCACGATAATTGTTTCATATAAGTTTAAAGGGAGTTTTTGCTCCTGTGAAACCAGACCAGTTAATTGTGCTGGTAACACTTTACAATAAGGTTAATTAGTTATCATTAGTTAACTAAGAATGAACAATACTGTGTTTTTTTAACAATACAATTGTGGTTTTATCATCAGAACATGACAAACACTTGCCAAACAGGTGAACATTTCAATATTCAATAGTCAAATCATTTTATCGCTTAAAACTCATCTTTGATCGCCCGAAATTACATATTTAAGCGTTTTTTCCTTAAAATATCTTGACTGTAACTCGACACCCTTGCCTCATTTAGTATACGCGGTTCTATGAATATGTAAATGAGCCCCGCCTCCACTGGATGTCAGATGTCACTGTTAAAACTATCACAAAAATTCTGGTCTCATCAGTGTGTTGTTTTTTACACGCCAAAAGTCAAAAAGTGTTTGACAGCATAAATGCTCCCCAAACTGCATTCAATCCAAACCCTTTACTAAAGCACAGATCGAGTGAGAGGAAGAAAAATGGCTCCCATTTGCTGAAGGTCTCTCCCTCTGGCAGATGATAACACTAATGAGACGTCCCAGCACTCTCCAAATCCCATATACAACAGTGACATTTAACCATCTGCGACGTGTCTTCCACTCGGGGAGCGTTTCAGAGTCCAACCCAGTTAAATACCACCTCCTGACATCCGACAGAGCCAACTCCCGAGTCCTGCCACTTCATTAAAGTCGGATGAACGTCCCTCACTGGCTCTGTGCTGTCTGTCTCCATGAGGGCCAAATCTGTCATCTTTACAATACAGTGGCCCTGTAAAGTATGATCTAACCAAAGTCCCTTTTAAGGAAAGTCTGTTCACCTGGCGGAGATATTTGCAACCCCTCCTAACAGCGACGCCATAAAAGGTATTTTCTAAAGTTTATAAGCTATCTTTAAAAGATAAAAAAGAAGATTAAAAGGAATCTTTTAAAGTGTCTTTTCTATGTTAATCAGAGTTTTTCTCCGTGACACTCGACGATTCTATTTTAGAAACGGTTTCTATTTCTCTGCGACGTCGCGGCTGGAACAACAACAGAAAGTATGATAATCTCAATTTCAGGTACTGCTTATGTGCTTTATTTAATGTTAAAAGCGTCTGTATATTATTTTGTGTGTCTTTTATAGCCGTACTGAAAGCAACAATTCACCTCAGATCTTCAAAATAAATAAAAGTAAACAAGAACGTTCAAACTGTCCACTTTACAGACAAGTGTATTCTATGACAACGATTGTTTTAGTCACTCAGTATGTATTTCTAATAATGTTTAAATGGTGTAATATTCATGCATTTGATTATGTACTTATCTATTTCGTTGCGAGTGCCGAGAGAGCCCGCCCACACGCTCTTCTGATTGGCTGTGATTTTTATCATGTCCCATAGTCACGTCGCATCTGGTGTGGACAGACATATTATTTGTCACTAAAATCTTATCGCGTCTGGTTAGGACACAGCGTAACAGCTATTTCGGGCGTCCAAGACCAAGTCCTTCCTGTTTGAATGGGGAAGTCCTGAAATCTCAAAGAATTACTTGCCACAATCACATTTAACTAACATATTTCAAATCAGCATCAAAACCTGACATGAACTGTCCCATAAATGTTGTTTCTGCTGCTGCAGTGATGCGATGACTTTATCAATCACCGATTGGCTCTTTTATTTAGAAAGTGGAACTTATTTCGCCAGATTGCATGTTGCACTGTCTTGGTATATCTAAAGTCTTTGGTCAAACTTAAGGTATCCCTGTGGTAAAAATCAAGTTTTTAATATTGTTTACATGTCTAAGTGTTTTTATTTTTATATGTAAATTCATAAGTCGACAGCATTGCTGAGTATTTTCTGCTTAAAACTGCAGTGAACCAAAGACAGTCTCAAAAACACGCTTTGAAATCGCTGGTGTTTCTGACGTCACAAACGACCTTGTAACCAATCAGATCAACGTGTGATCGTCAACGAGTGGATCTCTGAGTGAGTGATTGAGTGGAGGCGGGGCTCATTTGCATATTCATAGAACCGCATATGGGTGTCGAGTTACATTCACGATATTCCCTGTTCTGACTGCTTTTCAGATTTACAACAAGCACGCGGAGTGCTATTAATCTCATAGACATAACAGATGAATGTAATGAAAGCAAATGTCTGACTGTGAACAGATTCTTGAATGTTATGGCCAAAACCAATCCTTATCTTAAATTATCTGCAACGGGTCATGCTTTATCTGTGGGCCTGGCATTGAACGCCAAGTACTGTATGAGCGTTATCTTCATGCACAAACACGTGATGTATTGTTGCCGCTTTTGAGCTATTGTGAGAACATTCCCAACACAGTCATAAGATTGTCCACCTCAGCGAGTTGGGCTGCGCTTGGGAATAAACCCGAGCTAACTATCACGGGAAGGTGAATGTTCGTGTCTCTTGGGATCTCGCAGAGAAGCCAAGCCTCACATTGGACTGGAAAGGTGAATTTTGAGTTGGATTTATCCTTTGTTCCCTGTCTTAATGCTGAGCTGGCAGAAATCCCGTCCTACATTGCTTAACTGATAGCGGGACTCTTTTGTGTTGTGCTTTAAGAGTTATGCTAGCAGTGAATGAAGCTGATTCTCAAGTTTTCAAGTATAAGAGGGTTTAATTTTCTTGCAATGACCTTGTCCTTGAGTGTTGGTCTGCCTTTTTTTCATACAAATGTATCTAGACATACTCTACCCGCTCCAAACTGGCGACTCTTGCATGGAAGGCGGATGCTAACAATTACCAGCCTCTAGCGTCATTCGCTAGTGCGGCTCATGAGGCCAGGGGAGTGAGATTTAGTGGCTGTTTACACACCCCAAAAACGTAAAACTTTTTAATGCGTTTTGGCCGTTCATTTAGACGACAACGGCCTGAAAATGCAAACTTTTGAAAACGGGTTTCAAAGTGCAAGTTTTTGAAAAGGGTCTCCATGTAAACAACAAAAACCGAATCTCTGAAGATGATGACGTCATGCACATGCGTATTACGTGTTCAGTCTATTGTGTTTCATCGCCATCTAATGGCCTGGCAGCAGAATACAGCGTTTTTAAGTCACATCCGTGTGAATGTGGATCGTTTTGACAATGGTGTCGTCTGTACGATGAAAACTCAAAGGAAAAACTTCTCAGTTTTAAGAATATTGTGTAAACGTACCCTTACTCGCACATCTCTTACTATTTGGCCTCCGTTACACTCAACCCCTCTAACCCTCAGTCCCATCCGGGTCACGGCACCAATGTAACAGGCTAATACTAATTGGACTTAGCCATTAGTATTTTATCAATTAATTTTTCAAGGTTGCAGTCAGTGATAAAGAATATAAAAATAATAAAGAGCAGTAAGGGATGTGTTCACTGTTGACGTCTATTTTGACAAGAAAAAGTTGATTTTTAAGTAAAAAAGTTTTTTTTGTGGTTCCAAATAGCATATAATTGCATACGTTTGGTCTTTTGTTGCTATAACAACACACACGCGCGCACACACACACACACACACACACACACACACACACACACACACACACACACACACACACACACACACACACACACACACACACACACACACACACACACACACACATATATATATACAACATAGCGTCGCCTAAGTAGTAGATAAGGTTTACAATTGTTGACAGCTGTTGTTATCAGCTTGTTACGGTATTGATCATTGTTGCTGAGCAAAAGTTAATGTTAGCTAACATTAACAGGTAAGATAGTTTTGTTATTGACAAGTAGTAGATGATACACTATTACCTGAACAACCAAGAATCCATCCATTCTGTGCCCACACAGCCTCTTTATGGTGAATATCATGCAGAGTTTTGTGCTCATGTCATATAGAAACTAGTACAATTAGTCAATCTACCGGCACCTTCACCATTTTTTTCTTGTTGTCATGGAAACGTCAGGCCTCGCTACTCGCTTGTCATTGGTCAGCTGTCAAAAAGGCGCTTGACGTAGGGCGTTTTTTCCCAGAAAAGTTGAATTTTATTCTAAAAAATACTTTGGCTTTGGCGTTTAAAAAAGCGCTCAGGACTTTTTAGAAAACACGGTTTACTCCATAGGATTATAATGTAAAACAGATACTGACAGCTTCCAAAACGTGATTTTGTTTCTTTCCTCATAGCAATCGAGTTTTGGCTAGAGATACTGTAGACAGACTTGTTGTAAATGTGTTTTTATTGTAGGAATGACTTGGGACAGAAGTGCTGGTTCTTTTGACATCACTATATCCAACTATAACATAATCTGGTTAGATGTTTGACTTTATTACATGCAACAGTGGCTTGCAGTTTTTGGATTTTGGATGGACTCTGTTAGTTTCAACCCTACTACACGTTTATCTCTCTTCGACTGGTGGGCGAGTAAACGAATTACATCATATTGGCTCTCCAGATTCCAGTGGTTTTCCTCAGGCCTCGGCCTTTGTTTCTGCAGGAATCTGATTGTGTTCAAGATTTATACAAGTTTTCTTAGTCTTTTCGCTGCTAAATGTGTTAAGAAAGTTTCTTGAACTGCAGCCAGAGGTTCGGCTGGAAACACGTAACTGTGTTTGGTTCTTGATGCTCTTAAAGTGCTTCTGGTTTGTTTGGGCCTTTGCTTTGTTTGCTATTTCAGATATTTATCTTACAACTAAACATGGTCACAAGAGCATTATACTAACATTACTAGCTTACATTTAACATTCATCACCTGATTTGCCTATTAATGTTTGTGCAGTTTGGGTTAAACTTTATTTTAAGGTTTCATTGTTACAGTGTAATTATATATTTAATTACTGAGTAATAATTAACTACATGTACTTACTATAGGCTTTTCCGTTACCCCATTAAAGCTGGTTAGTTGCACCATAAGTTGTTTTCGGTCCATCGAGGAAGACCCTGTTGACCCTGGAGAACACACTCACACACACACACACACACACACACACACACACACACACACACACACACACACACACACACACACACACACACACACACACACACACACACACACACACACACACACACACACACACACACACACACTGGCCACCTGTGTGGTCTCTTTCTGAGACCTTCCCGTCCACTGGGATACCACAAATCTCCCAGCATGCTCTAATGTTAGTATAAGATACAAATCTCCCAGCATGCTCTAATGTTAGTATAAGATACAAATCTCCCAGCATGCTCTAATGTTAGTATAAGATACAAATCTCCCAGCATGCTCTAATGTTAGTATAAGATACAAATCTCCCAGCATGCTCTAATGTTAGTATAAGATACAAATCTCCCAGCATGCTCTAATGTTAGTATAAGATACAAATCTCCCAGCATGCTCTAATGTTAGTATTAGATACTACAAATCTCCCAGCATGCTCTAATGTTAGTATAAGATACAAATCTCCCAGCATGCTCTAATGTTAGTATAAGATACAAATCCCCCATCATGCTCTAATGTTAGTATAAGATACAAATCTCCCAGCATGCTCTAATGTTAGTATAAGATACAAATCTCCCAGCATGCTCTAATGTTAGTATTAGATACTACAAATCTCCCAGCATGCTCTAATGTTAGTATAAGATACAAATCTCCCAGCATGCTCTAATGTTAGTATTAGATACTACAAATCCCCCATCATGCTCTAATGTTAGTATAAGATACTACAAAAGGAAATATGATAATATTGAGAATGAAATACTGCACAGTATATAATATGTTGCATTCTATTTATTATAGGGAGTCTATTTAATAGGAAGGAAATTATATTGTACTATACATGTCCTTACTTTCTGGTCGATTTGTACAAAATACAGTTCTTTTGTATGTGCAATCCAACTTTTTTGTTGTTGTTAGAAATCATCTTTGATTTCTTTTGGCAATTTTGAATATTGAGTCAAGTAAAAGACGTCCACAATCACGCTTGATATTGTTCGATCAGTTTACGGAAGTTGAGCTGTAAAAATAATTATATTCATTTACTTAAATAATAACTATTTTAATGAAACCTATTTAATCATGTAGAATAAGATTATACTATTGTTAACATAGCCAGAACATTATAATAAATACACATTATATATTAAGTAGTGCTGGGCAACGATTAATCGTGATTAATCGCATCCAAAATAAAAGTTTGTGTGTGTACTGTGTATAATTATTTTGTATATATAAATACACACACACACACACACACACACACACACACACACACACACACACACCCATGCATGTATATATTTGAGGAAAATGTGTTATTTATATATAAAATATTTAATTTATTTATAATATAAATTATGTATAAATATACAGTATATACATGCAAATATTTCTTAAATATATACATGCACATGTGTGTATTTTTATATACAAAATAATTCTACACAGTACACACACATATTATGTAAACACAAACTTTTATTTTGGATGCGATTAATCGTTGCCTAGCACTAATTTTAAGTAAATATATTAATTTAACTTATATAATGACTATTTAAATTATGCCTGTTTAATATTTTTTTTTTATTGTAGTTAAATTACTTTAATTACCATAATTTGGCTATTTAGGTTAGAATAAAAATTGGATTTAAAATGATCAATTGGATTTGATAAATGTAAAATTCTAAATTGTGTGTGTGTGTATATATATATATATATATATATGTATAGTTTTAAATCAATTTGATTAATATCACTTTGAGTTAATTAACGAGAATAGAAATGATTGGTATTGTGGAATACAGTATTCCTTTCAATATACTCCGTTGCATACTGCATTTTTGAGCCTATACAATAGGCCTATACATTAAGTGCTAATCATACATTCTGCATATTGCGTTCCTTCAGAAACAGCCATTGCCGTTCCCCTCCGTGTTCATAGAGATGTCACTGTTTTAATATCTCTCTTCTGCACTGATATATGTGAACTAGAGTGTGTTAAGCAGAAACTCAGTTAGACACTCAGTAAATCCATCAGTCTTCAACACACTACTGGCGTTCAGCGCTCTACCGATGATGACTATCACATGACTAGCCATGCTGACCCTTCACATAAGCAGTCGAGTTGTTGCGAGCCGAGAGGAACCACATTAGCTTTTCCCCCAGAGGCCTTTATCAGCTCCTCCAGGGACGCCCATCCATTCAGGACGAGTCGCTGCGATTTTAATTGAGCTTTCTGGATGACTGACTCTCACCTTCAAACAGCCTCACCAGCTCAGCTCACCCAGAAGCTCTCCACAATCACACGCCACTGAAAGCACACCGGAAAATAAAACTGGGAATGGGTTTGCCGGTGACAAAAATCTTTTAATTTAGCCTTATTAAAAAGGTGATAGGAACATTGAGGGGTTTGAGAGAAATATTGCCCTCCTTTTGTCGCAAATTGTCCCGTCCAAAGCAAGGAGGTTCAGAGATTTGATTCTTTTACATCAGTGTTGTTATTGTTAACTAAAACTATTAAAAAATGTTTATGCTAATTAAAATAAAGCTAACATATAATATAATAAAGCTAAATAAAAATATTTTAAAAACAACGACAAAAAAAAAATCAAAATATTTACATGATACTAAAATAACAATGATTCAGTCAACTTATGAATCTTTTTGGCTGATTCATTTAAAGAATTGGTTCGTAGGAGTTGCTCATCCTGAAGCCATGAAGCTTGTTTCCGCCATGGAATACAACAATTTAAAAGATAAGTGATACTTTTTATCTCACAATTCTAACTTTCTTTTTCACAATTGCAAGCAATTCTGACTTTATATCTCGCAATTCTGACTTTGTATCTAGCAATTCTGACTTTATATCTTTCAATTCTGACTTTATATCTCACAATTCTGACTTTATATCTTTCAATTCTGACTTTATATCTCGCAATTCTGACTTTATAACTTGCATTTCTGACTTTATATCTCGCAATTCTGACTTTATAACTCGCAATTCTGACTTTATATTTCGCAATTCTGACTTTATATCTTTCAATTCTGACTTTATATCTTTCAATTCTGACTTTATATCTCGCAATTCTGACTTTATAACTCGCATTTCTGACTTTATATCTCACAATTCTGACTTTATATCTCGCAATTCTGACCTTATATCTCGCAATTCTGACTTTATAACTCGCAATTCTGACTTTATATCTTTCAATTCTGACTTTATATCTTTCAATTCTGACTTCATATCTCGCAATTCTGACTATATAACTCGCAATTCTGACTTTATATTTCGCAATTCTGACTTTATATCTTTCAATTCTGACTTTATATCTTTCAATTCTGACTTTATATCTCGCAATTCTGACTTTATAACTCGCAATTCTGACTTTATAACTCGCAATTCTGACTTTATAACTCGCAATTCTGACTTTATATCTCGCAATTCTGACTTTATATCTTTCAATTCTGACTTTATATCTCGCAATTCTGACTTTATATCTCGCAATTCTGACTTTATATCTCGCAACTTTGACTTTATATCTCGCAATTCTGACTTTATATCTCACAATTCGGACTTTATATCTCACAATTCTGACTTTATATCTTTCAATTCTGACTTTATATCTTTCAATTCTGACTTTATATCTCGCAATTCTGACTTTATATCTCGCAATTGTGACTTTAACTCAGAATTCTGACTTTATATCTCGCAATTCTGACTTTATATCTCACAATTCTGACTTTATAACTCGCAATTCTGACTTTATATCTTTCAATTCTGACTTTATATCTTTCAATTCTGACTTTATATCTCGCAATTCTGACTTTATAACTCGCAATTCTGACTTTATATTTCGCAATTCTGACTTTATATCTTTCAATTCTGACTTTATATCTTTCAATTCTGACTTTATATCTCGCAATTCTGACTTTATAACTCGCAATTCTGACTTTATAACTCGCAATTCTGACTTTATATCTCGCAATTCTGACTTTATATCTCGCAATTCTGACTTTATATCTCGCAATTCTGACTTTATAACTCGCAATTCTGACTTTATATCTCGCAATTCTGACTTAATATCTTTCAATTCTGACTTTATATCTCGCAATTCTGACTTTATATCTCGCAATTCTGACTTTATATCTCGCAACTTTGACTTTATATCTCGCAATTCTGACTTTATATCTCGCAATTCTGACTTTAACTCACAATTCGGACTTTATATCTCACAATTCTGACTTTATATCTTTCAATTCTGACTTTATATCTTTCAATTCTGACTTTATATCTCGCAATTCTGACTTTATATCTCGCAATTGTGACTTTAACTCAGAATTCTGACTTTATATCTCGCAATTCTGACTTTATATCTCACAATTCTGACTTTATATCACGCAATTCTGACTTTATAACTCGCAATTCTGACTTTATATCACGCAATTCTGACTTTATAACTCGCAATTCTGACTTTATATCACGCAATTCTGACTTTATAACTCGCAATTCTGACTTTATATCTCACAATTCTGACCTTATATCTCACAATTCTGACTTTATATCTTTCAATTCTGACTTTATATCTCACAATTCTGACTTTATATCACGCAATTCTGACTTTATAACTCGCAATTCTGACTTTATATCACGCAATTCTGACTTTATAACTCGCAATTCTGACTTTATATCTCGCAATTCTGACTTTATATCTCGCAATTCTGACTTTATATCTCGCAATTCTGACTTTACATCTCGGAATTCTGACCTTATATCACGCAATTCTGACTTTATAACTCGCAATTCTGACTTTATAACTCTTTATAAAATATACGTTATATTTATAAAGTATATAACTTTATATATATAAAATTTATATATAAATTTTTTTCTTTTTTCTTTTTTCTTTTTTTTCTTGCTACTGCGAGTTTATACCGCAATTCTGATTTGTATGACTTTTTCTTCACCCAGTCATTCTTTCATTAGATTCTATTCAGGTGGCAAACACTATTGTGTGTGTTGAAGCACCAGAGTGAAAACAGGTCTTGTTGCGTTTCATATAAAATCACAGGAGAATCAGACAAACTGAAAACGGCACAAAGCGCAGCCCTTTCACTCATCTCCACAGCAGAAGATCTGGAGACGTGAATGCTCTCCACTGAATCAGTAACACACACTCTTCTCTCTCTGTAGAGAACAACTGTTCGCCACCCAAGATGAAACGAGGGAGAGGAGTTTGAAGTGCGGTGAAGGTCACAGAGTGAAAAGATGTTTTGGGAACACGAGGCAGTTTATGACTAAACTGATGCGAAATGTCAAGAGTCTTTTTGTGGGGACGGAAACAAACTAGAGTAAAGCTTTTTATTTATACACATCACTCTTTAAGTCAGGGAACATACTTGAACCTATTTACTTCATTTTAATGTAGGTAAAAATGTGTCTTAATACTTTTTCATTTATTTGTTACAGTTCACAACACATAAACACACCTCGTTCAAACGTTTGGGGTCGGTAAGATTTTTTTGTTATTGAAATAAGTCTCTTCTGTTCACCAAGGCTGCATTTATTTGATCAAAAATACAGTAAAAATGTGAAATATTTTTACACTTTAAATCAGCTGTTTTCTATGTGAATATATAGTAAAGTGTAATTTATTCCTGTGATCAAAACTGAATTTTCAGCATCATTACTCCAGTCTTTGTAATGTTGCTCAAGAAACATTTAGGATTATTATCAATGTTGAAAACTGTTCATATTTTTGTGGAAGCCGTGATAAATTTTATTTTTTAGGATTCTTTGATGAATAGAAAGTTCAAAAGAACAGTATTTATTTGAAACAGACTCTTTTATAACACTATGAATGTCTTTACTGTCACTTTTGATCTATTAAATGCATCCTTGCTGAACAAAAGTATTAATTTCTTTATAAAAATATATTTCGGACACCAAACTTTAATTAATTTCTAATGGATGAACTATATTTCTGCTCTGTATTTTTACACATTTATTTACCGTTGTACTTGGAAAAACATGTATCATTTTCATTAGGAAAGTTATTAAATATGATGTGAAATGCAATGTCATGTTGACTTTCATCTGAATTGTAATTAC
Source organism: Siphateles boraxobius (assembly GCF_051911475.1). Lineage (NCBI taxonomy): Eukaryota > Metazoa > Chordata > Actinopteri > Cypriniformes > Leuciscidae > Siphateles > Siphateles boraxobius. The sequence continues at coordinate 33,393,066 of NW_027508722.1, forward strand.
ATCCACAGTCTTTATCATTATCAAGCTGATTAATTTATTCCTTGGCAACTCGATTCGTCTAAAAGAAATGGCTGATCAATTAGGGAACCGCTTTAATTCGCTCAGACGTCAGGGCTTCACTAGCTGGGCCGAGATATATGACCATTATAAAGTTTTTAATAGTTTGTTTTTCCAACAAACAAAAAAATTCTCTCTCGCTAAATGCAAACATTGTTTGGATAGTTTTGTCTGGTATCCTATAAAGGGCAATAAAAAGAAACATAATGATCCTAATGTTGGAAAAATACTCAATCTCTGGTCATTATCTGAGAAGTAGCTCTCAAATACGGGTGCAAAAACCTGTAGAAGTTGACTTTCTTCCTAAAGCTCTTTCTAATCTAATAGAGTTAATTAGATTGAACAGGAAAATAGGGGCGTCAGTGTAATTGCAGCTCTTTTAAAGTAGTCGTAGTTTATGAGGACATTCATGACTTTCCCCATCGTAATGTTAATGCGGTCTCGCTCAGTCCTGAAGGAGTTTTCATTCTTCTGTTGCCAGTATATTGATTTTATTCTTCATTCTGCAAATTATAATAATCATGAGGAAATGCACATCACGTTTTCGCCCTCCTGCAGTGTAAAAATGCTAACCTTAAAGAGCTATCTCTACCTAAAATGAGTGTTGCTGGTATAATATAATGTGTTCAAGTTGACTCAGTGATGATAAATAACATATTTGACTGTAAATGTTAGTTTTCCCCCAGCGGGTGTGAGGTGTTTATCATTCGAATCACTCGTTTTGATGTATTTTGGACGTAATTGCAACAGGCAGGAGGTTAGCAGCCTCTGTTCCCAACCAGCCGTAGAGCAAACAGTCATTAACGTGTGTTATTGTTGATCAGCAGGAGCTCGACTGAGGCTCACGACAGCCCTGAAACATAACGCCGTGCCGGTGTGTGTGTGTGCCAAGACCACCGACCGATGCAGATGCTTATAATAAAGAGGACAAATCAGTCCTCGCGTTCAAATTACTTGTGCAAAACAGGACATTGCTAAGGTGTTTTGGGTGGTTGTGAAATTATTTTGAGGCAGATTTTGTAGATGCTGAAATGCATAATATCACATTAGTCTCTTCTGCTCACTAATGCTGCATTTATTTGACCAGTAAAAATGTGAAATGTTATTGCAATTTAAAACAGCTGTTTTCTGTGTGAATATATAAAGTGTAATTTATTCCTGTGATCAAAGCTGAATTTTCTGGATCATTACTCCAGTCTTCAGTGTCACATGATCCTTCAGAAATCAGTATAATATGATGATATGATGATCAAGAAACATTTATGATTTTTAGCAATGTTGAAAACAGTTTTTGTTTTTGTGGAAATAGTGATATATTGCATTTTTCAGGATTCTTTAATGAATAGAAAGAATTTATATTTAGGGATGCTGCGTTATGAAAATTTGGGCCGATAACCGATAATTCTTTTTATTTGAAAGCCGATAACCGATATATTCGCTGATAAATCTAAATCCCAATTTTTATATACATTTTGAGAGCCTGATAACAAAAATAAAATTCTCACCATTAAAAACCATGTACCAAACACACAATTATAATGTTCTCATAATTTAACAGACTTAACTACTGTATTTTCCTTTTTTGAGTTGATTCTGATCTTATTTCAAGCAATTCAATCCATCCTGTTAAACAGTGCACATCTGAAGTGTCTCAGCTGAAGGAAATAATACATTATTTATCGGCTTTAATATCGGCCCGATGACGAGAACATTGTAAATGAACATATATCGACCGATACCAATATGGTGGCTGATTTATTTGAAATCGAACCTTTTGTAACATTATAAAAGCCTTTACTGTCACTTTTGATCAATTTAATGCATCATTACTGAATAAAAATATTAACTTTTTTTATCTTAATAAAAAAAAAACATATTGACCCCAAACTTTTGAACAGTAGCATTAACCTGCGCATGAAGACGATAGATAGGCAAAACAGGGTCAGTTTGCCTTTGCCACTTCGACCCTTTATGTAAACGCACCACTAGCTGAACACACAGTGATGATTCCCAGGCTCTCAGTCTCCTGTGTGCTTCACATCTGAAGGTGACTCTGTTCATCTAAGTGCAGTGCAGTGAGAGTGAGGTGTTAAACGAGTGAAAGGTGAGTGACTGATGCCCCATGATGCATTTCAGCTCGGCTAATCCATGCGCCACTCGACCGCCCGCTGACTGGCATGTGCCAAGCGCATATAGAAACTAGAACTGCACTTATGTTGAAAATCCAGCTTTTAATGTTGTTTATGTGTCTACCTGGTGTTTTTAATATGCTTTAAGACAAAATTCATAATGTAAATTCATGTCGACATCATTGCTGAGTATTTTCTGACGTCACAAACTACCTTGTAACCAATCAGATCAACGTGTGATCGTCAACGAGTGGATCTCTGAGTGAGTGAGTGAGTGGAGGCGGGGCTCATTTGCATATTCATAGAGCCACGCATACTAAATGAGTCAAGGGTGTCAAGTTACATTCAAGATATTTTAAGACATGAAGAAATTTTTTCCAAAGGATAAAAAAAAGTCATTTTTGTGATAAAAGTTGAGTTTTAATGGATAAAATGATTGACTACAGGGGGACTTTAAGTTCTGCTAACTTACAACTTCAACCATCATTAATGCCAACTAATTCTAATCAAATATAAATTTTTTAAACCGTTCATGTTTATGATCCAGAATAGGGCGATATTAGATTGTTTTAATCTGTGCTCTCATTTTATTATGTTTTATGTTTATATATAATTAAATAACTAATATATAACAACATGATTCATATAGATATAATATTTATGTATATTTTGTCTTGACATTGGACTGTCTTTCTTTAGCTTAGTGGCATCATTTAATTTAGCACTTTAATGGCACTAGCGTGGCTTTCATTGGAAAGTCATTTTCTGTGTGATTTGTCAAATAGCAGTCCTGAAGTTTGATTATTCAATCAGGATAATTGCCTTCCTCTGGCTTAGACATCATCAACCTGCTGTTCACATTAGTTCACCGCTGAGGCTCGTGTCTTGAGGGTTTTCTCGTCACCTGTTGACACGCGGCCTGTGTTTTATAGCTTCCCATATAAATCACGGCACTTGTGGTCAGACGTCACACTGGGCGAGATTTACATTCGCCAGAATGAATGAGCTCTTTAATGACCACTACAAGTGCTGATTTACCGGCTGAGGCGTTTGTTTCGAGCTACGTCGAACTGCATTGATAACCATCCTTAATCACTCATCTGCTAGAAAACTCGTTTATTGATCCTGAGCTGTTCTGCCGGAGCGGGGGAACGAGGGACCAATGGTAATGAGGTAAAAAGCAACTTCTAAGTTTTTTTTTGATGTTTTTCTTGTAGGTAGGCCAATGTCACTTACTTGACATTGACATGAATTAATGTGGTGAAAATCAAGCTTTTAATGTTGTTTATATGTCTATGTGTTGTTTTTAATATGCTTTAACACAAACCATGTGTAAATTCATGTCGACAGCATTGCTGAGTATTTTCTGCTTAAAACTGCAGTGAACCAAAGACAGTCTCAAAAACTCGCTTTGAAATCGCTGGTGTTTCTGACGTCACAAACTACCTTGTAACCAATCAGATCAACGTGTGATCGTCAACGAGTGGATCTCTGAGTGAGTGAGTGAGTGAGTGGAGGCGGGGCTCATTTGCATATTCATAGAACCGCGAATACTAAATGAGGCAAGGGTGTCGAGTTACATTCAAGATATTTTAAAAGCATAACAATTTTTTTTTTTTTTCATTGTGTCATTGTGGTGATCAAAGATGAGTTTTAAGGGATACAATTATTGACTACAGCGGGACTTTAAACGTTACAGTCAAAGAAAATCATTTTGCAGTGCTGAATGCAGAATGTGTAACTTAAGCCCGTGTCTGTATACATTATGCATAAACAGGCATGCATTTGAAGAGAAACTAAAACTACCGGCGTGTTGGAAATGCGCTATACATAAAAACTTGGGTTCAATTACCTCTCATATTCAGCATGAATCCAAATGTGCTTGGCGGTAATTGAATTATGTAATTTGCTTTGGATCATAAGTCACAGCATGTTTCTGATGAAGAACAAATGCTCAGAAAATGCAACTTATATTGAGGAAAAATATGGCAATTTGCATGAAAAATTAAATGATCTAGGTGAGTCATGACCTGTCTTGTTTATTGAGTATTAGTGTGTAATTTTAGCTATAGATTTCCCACCTCATATCAAAAGGTCAGATTCGTAGAACGGACGCTCAGAGCGAAGACCGCCTCATTAAGCTCTTCTTAATTTGCACTATATTACAGGAGACTCTAAGGTCATAGTTTATGTAGTTGCTTGTTTATTGTTCAGTGGATTGATCCGTTATACTTGCACGAGGCCTTTGTTTGTTCATGGATAAGCCCTGGAAATGAGCGGGGCTGTATTACGCCGTTATGACCCCACCCAGGGCTTCATTAAAACTGCAGAGCACTGGGACCTCATTAGGCTTAATGAGCCAATGTCCCTCATCCTTATCCTTATGGATGGATGGATAGTTAGAAGATAGATAGATAGATAGATAGATGGATGGATAGATAGATAGATAGATAGATAGATAGATAAATAGATAGATAGATAGATAGATAGATAGATAGATATTGTGTTTGTGTGTTGGTCTCTCGCTCATATGTATCTCTGTTTTGCCCTGCAGTAACTTCTGTTGCTCAGATACGGCTGCCAAGCGAACAGAATAAACAGTGACACAGATCACAGGGAATGTCACCACACGCACACACACACACACACACACACACACACACACACACACGCACACGCTCACTCACACACACGCACACGCACACTCACTCACACACACACACACACACGCACACTCACGCGCACGCGCACACTCGCACACGCACACGCACACTCACTCACACACACACACACACACACACACGCACGCTCACTCACACACACACTCACTCACACACACACACGCACACGCACACACACACACACACACCTCATGTTAACACAGACGTTCTCCACAGATCTGATTTCTAGGTGTTAATGAGAGTGTCTTCCAGTTTAAAAATGATTTTAATGAGCATGCATGACAGAAAAACACAATAATGGCTGATAATAAATATGGTGGCTGATATTCTAAATGTATTATTTTGTGCTGTTTTAGAGATAAGTGTTTGTCTGCAACACCAAAAACAAGTGAAAATGTAACAAATGTTTACAGCCTAGAGAGGACAAGCAATATGATTATGGTATATTGGTATGCTGTCCTGCAATATGCGAAAGCTAGACGTGTCGTTTTTATAAACTTTCTCATCTTGATGTTGTTTTCTATGATGCACTCTCGGTATGAAAATAACCCAGCTGAGGTGAATTTGTGTGGATCGTCGGAGACTCTTCTCTGTCAACCGAGTGTGAAGATGAGACCCGTTCAAGGCCCCGCGTTTATTTCCTCCTGTTCTCATAATAAACCTGTCAAGAGGACAAACTTCATCCATTTACACTCATCTGGGAGGACCAGAGCGCAGTCTTATAGACAGGAAATCAGATTTGAAATCAGTTATGGGGAATGAAAAGAAAAAGTAGGAGTCGTAAGAGAATGTATCTTCGCTAGCTTTGAACTCCACAGAAAGCGATCGCAGTCGCTGGATAAATTAGTGGCTGTTAGCACTGCAAAGATGTGGCTTGTTAAGTCTTATAATTCGTATTCGGGATTGAGGCTCTAATATCCAGTACGGCCACTTTGAAATGCAATTTTTAATTGTTCCTTCACTTCCGTGCGAGACTTCAGCGAAGGCGGCTCATTATTTCTGATGAACTCTGGATGTCAGTTTTGCACGATGCGGCGAGGAATAAATCACTGGCTCGTAATGAGGTTCGGCTGCTTTCATTCATAGAAAGAGCTAATGATAAAATAATTTAATGCAATTACATATGAAACTGCACAGAATTAAATGAAAATGGCTTGGGTAATCATTTTCCTGACAGAATGTTAATGCACATATTATACATGTATAATATATGCTTTTTATAATATATATTTAATTTTGGATTTAAATAATATATAATTATATATATTTTTAATAATATATATTTTAATATATTTTATTTGTTTTATTTCTTCATTTTTAAATTAACTTTGTGTAAATTTAAACTACATAAAAAGCTAACTTCTATAATATTTTATAATTTTATATATTATTATGTTTAATTATAATAACAATTTGAATGTTTAATATTGGTTTTTAACATATTAAATACTCATATTTAAGTTATATTATTATTAAATATATATTTTATATTTAAATAGCTAGCTCTGCTTTTGTCAGGTGTGGTGAAAGGAGCGAGGACTCAGAGTTGCAGGGCATTATTTTAATAATAAAATAAAACAAAATACAAACAAAAACTACCCCAAGGAGAAAACAAGACTGACTTGACGGCAGAGAAACACACGGTGTACATAAGACATACAAATGCCAACGAACCACCACAGAACTGCAAACACAAGGAGAATAAATAGGGAGCAAACTATGGAGGACAGGTGGGGCTAATGAACCAACAATCAGGGAACAAGATGGGCGGGGCTAGACAATAACAGGAGAGCACATGACACAAGGAAACACATGACAAGCCATGTGCTCACACCAAACATGACTAAAACACAATCACATGGCCAGTGAAACAAATCACAAGCCACGTGCTCACACACAACGAGACATGAGCACACAGCCAATGAGAACACTCATAAGCCACGTGTTCACACAGAACATGAAAGCACACAGCTAGTGTAAAACACAAGCACAAGACAAAACATGACATGAAAGCAAGCGGTCGATGTAAACACGAATCGCGTGCTACACAAACACAACACACACGGACAGAAGAGAGTAGGGCCCGAGCGAACTCGAAACCGCACACTCACACACCACAAGACCGAGCGCACGAGAACGAGCTTAAGCTCATCCAAAACAAACACGCGAAGCATGAGTGTCCGAATCCCGACACAGAACCGAAACCAAACTAGACAGATGTGCCGGGACCCAGACGCTCGAGGTTATCGCCCAAACAAAGACTACGTTTACACGGGGCCGGATATTTTTATAAACAGACATTTCACCCTCTCCGTTTTCAAAATAACATTGTGCACACCTGTCAGTTTTCAGAAAAGTGTTCGTTTACACGAACCCGTGTGTATATGCCGTCAAGAGCATGCCAAACCTGTAGGTGGCAGTGTAACGAGAAGCTCAAGCCCACGTTAGCCAATCAGAATCCAGAAAATAGCAACAACAGCAACGAATCACTTCCTCTTTCTCTTGTGAACAAACAGGGTTGTCACAATATATCGCAATACAAACATGCAACAATATGTATTGTGTATAGTTACAAAAATAAATTAAAAAATTACAGTTTTCAGAGTTTTAGTGTCAGTACTACATTAAACTACTATATATAATGTATAATAATGCAATGGGGAATATTTATGGCTCCTGATAATGCCATATTAGGGTTAGATGATGTTACCAGAAAAACGTGTTGTACATTATTTTAAAAATATCTAGTCAGTGACAGAGATCAAGCATATTCATCCAAAATAATTCAGTATTTTCAGCTTCAGAATCATGAATATGTTTATTCTGGTGTCTCTATTGTCCTGTGCTTTGGGTTTCAGCACCAAGTCCAAGTCTATTCATTTACACACACAATGTAATATCAAATTTAGCATTTTAATCAACAGTACATTTTTTGTAACCTTTTATCATATGTCTTGGAGTATCGCAATAATATCGTATTGTGAGTTCAGTATCGTGATGTGTATCGAATCGTGACACGAGGGGATCGTTACACACCGACTAAAAACATAAACACGAGGCCACATATTAAGGTCTGGGTAGATAAGATGGGGAGTAATGTGCAGGAATAAAGATCTGAACGACGGTGGCCTTGTCAATACGCAAAACACATCTTCTGTCCGTTTAGGCCGTCCGTTCACACTGAGACGGTGTTTTTAGCAACGAAAACGAAGCTTTTTGAAAAAGCTCTCCAAACTGTATGTTCACACCGCCGCCGACTTGAGCGGCAAAGAAGCTCTGGACGCCCTGTCAAAAAGTACGGCGAAGCTTGGTGACGCTTTGGTCGCTCTGACGTAGTAGAGAGAAGAGAAGTGTCACAACATGAAATGTCACATGAGATTGGTGTTTTTGTATTTTCCACTTCACTGCTTTTCTATGTAACTATGTAAACACGCGCTAGACTGTGTGCTCGAGTTTCGTGTCTTTTGCCGCGTCTCCCGCATGTCACAGAGTTTTAAAAACGCGTCATTCAAGTTAAAATAAGTTCAACTTTAAGAACAAAAATGTAAACTATCCCAGCTATTTTATCCCATGCCTCGTTCTTTTGTAACTGGTCCCTGTAAGCAAACAACGTAATATCATAAATGATAGGAAACCCAGTAACGGCGATTATCAGCTTCTTCTCCATTTTCTCAGAACTAATGTTTTGGTAGGAAGGAAAGTTTACATCGTGTTTCTCCGGAATCAGCCAGCGCGGAGGACGTCTATATTCCGATTGGTTGCTGGCGTTTTGCCGCTGTACCGCGTCATAGCTCATTACCATAAAGTTGATCTACTTTCAACTTTCCGATTGACGCTCAAAACGCCCAAAACGCGACGCCGATGGATTTGACGCTCCTTGCAGCGGAGAGAAGCCAGCTTCCATTGAGAATGAATGACTTCCGGTAGCTTTGGAAGCTCAAGTCGGCGGCAGTGTGAACGTACAGTAAGTTTCTGCAATTTAAGTTTATTCATGTGATGCATGGACCCATAGATATTCATGTTTATACCGGTACTGTGCCTGTTATGTGTTGTTCACTTTCACACAGTTGCTAATATGCTACTTCGCAATGGTTTGAGGAACATGAGGAAGAGTTGAAGGTGTTGCCCTGACCTCCAGATTCCCCAGATCTCAATCCATACGAGCATCTGTGGGGCGAGCAACACGATCACACACACACACACACACCGCCTCCAGCGCGCGACACACAGGACTCGAAGCTTCTGAACCCGAGAACACAGGACACTTCATTTCTGCTGTCGGAGACGGGGAGTCATGTTCTGGTTATGCCCTGATAGGAGTGCGGATTAACTACTGTATTTTACCATCATAGAGGGAAACTTTATCATTTGGACGTGTTTTGCCAATTTACACATTCAAACAATTTTTAACGCGGAGAAAGAGGCGAAAATCGGGACTCAGGCTCTTATCTGTGCGCACAGCTACAGCCACACACATACACACACACACACACACAGAGAGAGAGAGAGAGAGAGAGATGCGTGTTTCAGTCAGCGCTCGACACTGAATTGATTCCTCTTTCGCGTTTCCTTGCCCTTGAACGGACACATACGCACAAAATTATGTCTATATAATGTCTGAAAACCCTCATCAAGTCTCATCAAGTATTCTCTCGGTTCTGTCATAAGTGAACAGTTGAGAAAGAAACCGGATGTTTGTCAGTTTATTCAGTCTTAAAGTGACAGTACACTAATATTCCTGCTGTTGTGTGTGTCATTAATGTTAATAAAACAACAGAATACAGCTTTAACAAAGATAAAACTCTATTTAATTTCTACAGTGAACAAATAGTGTTATTTTACATGTAGGCTTAATTATTAATGTCTGTAACGGAATACTACTGTTAAACTTTGTAACTTTGTTATTAAGCTTGTAATTTGTGTATTTGTTTTTATTTTATAACTGACTGTTCACTTGTCTTTAATAATGTGTGAACTTTATCAGTTAGGCTAGTAGTTTTTTGTTGTATCGAAGAACTTCAAGTGAGCTTTAAGTAATAAATGAAAAGCAAAGTTACCCCCCCCCCCATATATATCTTTTTTTTTTCTTTTTCTTTGCTGATCTGAAAAATGATCCAATCCGTGGCTCAAAAACCGTAAAAGATCCGAACCGTGAATTGTGTGATCCGTTGCACCCCCATGTACTGCACATTTCAGTAAATGTAGTATATCATGAATGTGTCTCATACACACCGAGTATTCACACACACGTACGTGACAGAAATCCGAGTAATAATATGCTAAACACAGGCACTCGATCTGTCACCATGTTCCTGTTCCTGTCTCGTTAACAAGCGCGCGCGTGTGTGTGTGTGTGTGCGTGCGTGCGTGTGTGTGTGTGTGCGTGTGTGTGTGTGTGTGTGCGTGTGTGTGTGTGTGTGAGAGCCGTCAGGAACCCAGAGTCTCTTGTGACCAGTTTAACCAGTCCTCAGACCCGGTTCTCCTCATCGCTCAGGATATTGGAGAGTCTCCGGCCCGTATAGCGGGACACGTGATGAACGCGCAGAGGAAGCTCTCGTTCCCCGGAGCTTCGGCTGCTGTCATTGGTCGAGTTAATAAGGAGCCGCTCGTTTGAGCTCTGGACTAATTGGAGACGAGCGCCGGTTCAGAGACGGTTCTACGTCAGAGCGGGTCGTTACTGTAGTTCGGGTCGTTTCATTGACAGCGGCTCACGAGGGCTGTTTTACAGGAAATGAGGAGTTGGGGCTTCAGGGAAATTTTTATAGTTTTTCTCCTGAAAAAAATGTGCTGTGAAAAGTTGAGGATGTTAAAAAGCTGAAGTGCCGCTGTAGTGTGAAGCAGTGCCTGTACCTGTAACTTGCTACATCAAGCCTAATTTGTGTGTGTGTGTCTGCGTTCGATTTTGGCTCCCAACAATCTCCAAAATAGTACAATCGAGTAAAAACGATTATTTTGCCATGTTCTGTTTTGCTATTTTGTCTTGTGTTCTGAATGACTCGCGCACGCGCACATCCGCCCCTCCCGAAGCCATAAACTCACTCAGACAGATACAGTCATAAATTGCAAGCACAATAAACTTCACCATAACAATCGGCTAATTTAATATAGACTGGAGTGAGACCAAAGACGTCTCTCGAGCTGTTGCGATCTCTTTCTGCTCGATCACTGTAGCGCCTCAGTTCAAGCGAATGGCAGCGAGCGCACGTGACCTGATCATCTGTTCCGCTTTACAGCACGAAACACATCGAGAATGAACACAGGGAGCGACATCAACACGTGTCTGCTTGTCCGGGAAAAGGGGATTTTTAAGTTACAAGTGAAAGAGAGTTTTACTTGCCCGACCGATCGAAATGCGAGATGGTTTTGATCTTATACAGACGGTGTAAACAGAGATCGGTAATGGATAGTTTCTGGAAGTAGCGCTGCCTTTGTGAGAGAGACATTAGTGGAGAAATCAAAACAAATGAGCCTAACAGCTCACTCAAAAACTCACAGAAGAAACATACTGAGGTAGAAATATTCAGTTTTTTTATTTATAATATATGATAAAGTTGATATAACACGACTAAGCGCTGTTCTATAATATCACGATTGCAAATGTTGAATTTGAAAATTGAATTTATAGTTTAATAAAGAAGTAGTCTAGTTTATATGTAGGCTAGTAACTTACATTTTAGACGCAATATTGACTGGTTTTGTTCTATTTCACCGACGAAAATAGTTACAAAAGAAAAGCATCACTAAGCGCTGTGTTTTGTTACTAAATGATTCGTTATTTTGAACGAATCGTTTTAATGAATGACTCGATTAATTTATTAAGACACCTATTGATTTATTGTTTAAAGGTATCATTGATTTTATTTTATAATTTGTTTAAACATTAATCTCATAATATTTTTACAGTTGTAATTATGCAGTGTAAATTAATTTGATTGATAAAAGCCCTTTCTATTAAAACCGAATTTGATCAAATGTAAGAATTTGACATAAAACATATTTAGTAAGGTTTAATAAATTGTCCTTTATAAAGGTAGATAACGCCCTGGTGACCCCCTACAACAAATTACTTTGTTAACAAGTCACTTTTTTCACCACTCGTGAGTTTGCAGGTCTGTTTACTGTAATAGTTCATAAAGTACAATAAATGTTCAAATTTCAATGTAAGAATTATTGAAAGGTGTCTTTTAATAAATGCAACAGGTTCCCAAAGTCATGTGAAATAATCGTGTTACATAATCGTGATTTCAAAATAATCGTGATTATGATTTTTTCCATAATCGAGCAGCCCTAGTGTGTGTGTGTGTGTGTGTGTGTATGTGTATGTCTGTTTGAGTAAGTGTGTGTGTGTGTGTGTGTGTGTGTGTGTGTGTGTGTGTGTGTGTGTGTGTGTGTGTGTGTGTGTTTGAGTAAGTGTGTGTGTGTGTGTGTGTGTGTGTGTGTGTGTGAGTTTGTGTGTGTTTGAGTGTGTGTGTGTGTGTGTGTGTGTGTGTGTGTTTTTGAGTAGGTGTGTGTGTGTGTGTGTGTGTGTGTTTGTTTGTTTGAGTAAGTGTGTGTGTGTGTGTGTGTGTTTGAGTAAGTGTGTGTGTGTGTGTGTGTGTTTGAGTAAGTGTGTGTGTGTGTGTGTGTGTGTTTGTGTGTGAGTTTGTGTGTGTTTGAGTGTGTGTGTGTTTGAGTAAGTGTGTGTGTGTGTGTGTGTGTGTTTAAGTGTGTGTGTGTGTTTGTGTGTGTTTGAGTAAGTGTGTGTGTGTGTGTGTGTTTCATATCCCATGATCCATGTGTTCTGCATTCACTTTGCTCATTAATTCTACAGCAGAGATTCACCTGATATTTGCACTTTTATGTAAATCATCCAGAAACACACCAAGTATTTGCATGTAAAAGTCCTGAATATTATAAACTCAACATCTGCCACCTGATATTAACACGAACGTGTGTTAGTGTCACGTGACATCAACACACCTCAGATCCGTCACAGTCAGGCGAGGACACTACATTAAAATTGACATTTCGCTCAACTCTCAATCTTAAATGGTTTCTTGTGTTCACAGAGTTTGTTGCAATGCATTCTGGGATTGCATATTCTGTGAAGGACATGTGATGCTGCTATCGCCTATATCTCAGGTTTTCAGAGATGCAGTTTGAGATAGAGTTTTCTGCTGATGTGTCAGTGATTTATCTTACTCAACATCGATAGAAAGACATCATTAGCGCAGCGCTGATATTTATAAACGAGTTTAGATCTGCAGCCGTCAGGTTTTCTTCAGGCATCAGCGATCTGTAACTGGACACCTTTATCTTCAGGCGGTTCAGTTGCACAGCATTAGTGCTGTTCACTTCCTGTGGCAATTCCTGTTCCTGTGTTTTTTAAAGCTCTATGTTTACAGTACAATTTATCTCAAAATGTTGTGATCATATATCAGTATCACTACAAAATGTTGTTGTTGTTATTATTATTATTATTAATAAATACAAATAACAAAATAAGGAATATTGGTATTGTTATATTTGACTAAAATAAGACATTTAAAAAATATTTAATTTTATAAATACATTTATTTCACAGTAAAAATGTAAATTTGCAAAATCAAGCTTTTATTTTGGTGTAAAACCACAGGGGTCTTTGAAGCTTCTTAATTATCATGTATTATAATTAAATGAATCTAATATTTGAAATTTGCACTAAGCCATATTGCAGTATAAACCATTGTTTCTAAGTACTTTTGAAGGGTTTTTAATTTTTTTAGATTTAGGCCATATGCAGGTTAAATACTTTAGCGGTTTGATGTGAAGTCTTGAGTTATTTAAACACTGAAAGAGAGCTTTGAAAATGTATGTTTGATGTGCCTGGAGTAAATGTGAGCGTTGTTTGTATCGATGCTGATCTGACACTTTTTGATTGTCTGTTTCTTCACGAGTATTTGCTAAGCCATTGCTAATGTGTTTTGAGTGGTTTCTAGATTGACAAACGTTTAAACCCTTGAGATGTCCAGATAATGTCTGGCCATGAAAGAAGAGCCCATGTAAACAGACTGAAGCGTGTGTGTGTGTGTGTGTGTGTGTGTGTGTGTGTGTGTGTGTGCGAGAGAGCAGCTGACGCTATCATGAATCAGCACTGTTAGCGAGAAGAAACGCATTTCATCTTTGGGCTCCAAACACTGTGAATGAGCTTTTAAAGATCTATGATGATTTTTCTCCATCTTCATCTCTTCAGTGTGTGATGTTGCTGTTTGATCCTGAAAAAGCTCCAGTTCTTCTCTATATCAGTGTTTCTGAACTCCTGAAACGCCTCTCCATTGTATCTTGAGTTTCTTCCGGGAACGAACACGTCACAATATTCCTCATTATAATAATTCATACGCAGAATAAAGTAGCGGGGCCTGGTTGAGTTAGTCAGTAGTGTGTTAAAGGTGCAGTGTGTGATTTTTAGCGGCATCTAGTGGTGAGGTTACGAATTGCAACCAACAAAAGTTACGGTGGCCGACAGGAAAATATGTCGTCGTCTGAGACAGCCGAGAGTAGCAGTTCAGCAATGAGGTTTCTTCACAAGGATAAATTAAGAAATTGTTTACTCAATTATTCTTGTTATTGCGAATATTATTGTTACTTGTTCATCATTGTGTCAGTGTTTTATTCGCTGAACTAAGCTTGCTTCCTTGCACGAAGAGCAACACAGTAACGAAACGCGTTTGTCCGTTTAGATCCACCGTAGAAACATGTCGGCGCATTTCAATTTAAGGGAACCCGCGGTGTGTGTAGACAGAAACGGCTCATTCTAAGGTAATACAAACATAACGGTTCATTATGCAAGGTCTTTATACACCACTGAAAACATAGTTATGGATCTTATATTGCATTTCTGTCAGTAGATCCTCAGAAATATTACACATTGCACCTTTAAACTGGCGGTTATGGTAAGGGGCGGGGCATTTCCCTAACACACTGCTCCAGCCGACCAATCAGGGCTCAGTGTGCTTTTCAGAAGGAGGGGCTTCATAGAGACAGGAAGTAAACAGAGCGTTACTGACAGACTGGGAAGAGAGGAGCCGCAACAATGGAGAATATGAGGAAAATAATCAACATTCAAGCAGGAAAACCTGTTCTAGTAGAGCCTGAAAACAACATCAAGACTGTAAAAGGGCAGAATAAGGCCATTATCACAAAATAAACCCTTCAGGGTGATAAAAGAGGTTTTGTGCTTCACATCACTCTATTGAGTTTATTTAGCACTAGATTACATTTTATCATATTATACCCTTATATAAACACCATTTTTATGTATCTCCTGGTAAAAATGTGACTGATTTGAAATGCTTTTACATTTCTTGAAACTTTTCTTTCTGCTTTGTTGTCTTGAAACTAAAGCAAATCATTTGTTGCTCTTGTGTTTTGGATATTAATGTAACTTTTCAAATCAAAACGCGAATCAGCGGCTCCGCTGGGTCCAATAAAACACAGAGAAAGACGTTCAGGAATGTGCGGGTCTAGAAGTGAAGCTTGTGCTCATTTGTGAGGGAGCGAGAGCTCAATTAGGCCTGGAGGGAGATGTTGAGCGTCACTCTCTCGGTGTGAGATTCATGTTTTTATGTGCTAATGAGAAACCCTGGACCATTCGCTCTCTAATACACACTTTGGAGATGGACGATCAATTAACTTTTGAGGAAAAGTGTTTTTTTCTCCTGATGGCAGTGTGTAAAGTTATAGTGAAGCTGAGCCAAACAGGTTTCCCTCAACTCCGTCCCCCATTGGTCAGTCAAACAGATAGTCCCGCCCCTAACTCCTGTCATTGGTCGAATCAAAAGAGCTGAGCCAATAAAAAACTGCAGCAGCTTTGAGCTATTTTTGGAAGCTGTTGCGAAGTTATAATATCTTTAGAAAGCAGATAAGATTGTTTAGCTTGTATTTGTCTTGAGTGATTACAGCAATATACATATCTTGTAGACATCTGATCTTCACTAGTCAAAAATCAACAGGTCATGTGACCCATGACAACCAATCACTGAATGAAACCTGAGCTCATTTGAATACAGATGATGAATGTTCATTGAACAGACCATCTGCTGTTCTTCTACAAAAGAGAGAGAGCATCTTACTGCACTCCTCCTTACTATCAGAAGTACCACGCTATTACCATGTTTTTGAACATGATACTATGGTAATAATAGTACTTAGAAATGCCATGGTGCGTGAATATTGCAATATCATACAATATTTCTTTGTAAGGATCTTCTCAGTGCTTAAAAACGGATCTTTTCTGATCTCAGATCAGCTGATCCATATGGCTGTGTTAGTATTTCACTGGAATCACTGGAATAAGTGATTTGTCCCTGGAATTATGGGTGATTTTCCCCCAGCATTTTGTTGGTATTATTGGGGATTTTTCACTGCAACTACGAGTAATTCTTCACCAGAATTATTGGTGATTTTTCACTAAAATAGGGGTGATTTTCACTGTAATTATGTGAATTTTTGCTGGTATCATTTGTGATTTCACCAGAATTATAAGTGTTATTCAATGGAATTACGTTGGTTTTTGTTGGTATTAATGGTGATTTTTCACTGCACCCACGATGAGTGATGTTTGCACCAAATGTATTAGTTATTTTTCACTAAAATAGAGGAGATTTCCGCTGGCTTTTTTAGTGATTTTTCTAATTGATTATGTCTAGCTCTTACTAATTTCATTTTAAGTAGCTTTGGTTGATATTTCCATCATGGACCTCCAGTGAAATCTGCTGACCCTCCTTCCGCTCCAGGATTATATGAGCATGTTGAACTCATGTAACTGGGGGATTTTTCATCGTATTATAGATGCTGACAGGATCAAGATGCTCAAAGCTCAATTATTTGATGTCCACAATGAAAACCTGACCACACATTTGTTGATTACAGCATGAGGTCATCATTATCATCAGTAATCATCATTAATGATTGAGCCTCATGCAGAACAGTTGATATCTGAGACTCTTCTGCCCTCTAGTGTTGAACTCAAGCATGTGTGGCTCACACACACACACACACACACACACACCGCTTCTGCTACATTAGTATCAGTGTTTAAGTATGTGCTT
>NW_027508722.1:33420000-33445000 GCF_051911475.1 Siphateles boraxobius
TTCACATGTTTGGACACATAAATGTTCATATATGTTGCAGGCATATATTGTGTTCTCAGATAAGTCAAATATATGTATAGATATATGTCATGCTATTTAAAATATAAGTACATATATGGCCATATATCACATTTTTGTATGGGTTTCCTCTGTATATTTGTGTGTCGCAGATCGAGCTCGAGGCATCCGTTTACGCCTACCCCTCCTGAACTCCCGGAACAACAGTAAATCTTCTCTGCGGGAGGATCCCGAGGCAGGCCGAGGAACGGGTTTCCCCAGCGGCTCCGGTCGACAAAGCCCCGAATCCCTGGCGCTGGGCGAACTCCTCTCCCTGCCAGAACACAAGCGTCCCCGTGTGGCCACCGGCTCCACCCGCTGCACCGGCCTCGTGACCCCGCCGGCCTCTCGTGACTTGTTGGGCAGCGACCCCTCGTCTCCTCCCCCGGCCCCCCCGCACCCCGTCACGCTGCCTCTGGGTCAGTCCTCGCCTCGACCGCGCCGGCTCGACCTGGACGCCACGGTGTCCAACTGCAGCCTGAGCAACAGCCGCTCGCGCGAGAGCTTTCACAGCATGCGTCGCGCGTCTTCGGTGGACGATATCGAGGCCATGCGGCCGGAATGGGAGCGGAAACACCGGACCCGACCCTTATGCAGCAGCACGGGTGAGAAAACTGAACTGGAAATGTATGAAATTAAAAGTAACATTTAAAGTCCCCTTGTAGTCAATCATTTTATACCTTAAAACTCACCAAAATGACATATTCAAATGTTTATTTTCCTCAAAATAAAATTTGTCATGCCTTAAAATATCTTGAATGTAACTCGACACCCTAGGCTCATGTAGTATACGTGGTTCTATGAATATGCAAATGAGCCCCGCCTCCACTCACTCACTCACTCACTCAGAGATCCACTCGTTGACGATCACACGTTTATCTGATTGGTTACAAGGTAGTTTGTGACGTCAGAAACACCAGCGATTTCAAAGCGTGTTTTTGAGACTGTCTTTGGTTCACTGCAGTTTTAAGGAGAAAATACTCAGCAATGCTGTCGACTTATGAATTTACACATGGTTTGTGTTAAAGCATATTAAAAACACCACATAGACATATAAACAAGCTGGATTTTCACTACAGGGGGACTTTAACATGTTACAAAATATTATATTTCAAATAAATTCTGTTCTTTTAAACTTTCTATTCATCAGAGAATCCTGAAAAATGAAATGTATCACAGTTTTCAACATTGATAATAATTATAACTGTTTCTTTAGCATCAAATCATCATATAGGAATGATTTCTGAAGGATCATGTGACACTGAAGACTGGAGTAATGATGCTGAAAATTCAGCTTCGAACACAGGAATAAATTACACTTGACTATATATTCACATAGAAAACAGATGTTTTAAAAATCTATATTTTTTATAATATTTACAGACCAAATAAATGCAGCATTAGTAAACAGAAGAGACTTGCAACTACAATTGCAAAAACCTTAATATCGTACCAATCCCAAACGATAGTGCAGACACAGTATGATTTGCTAATAAAATACTGTTAAATGTCAAGAGTATTTCCGATATAAACAGAAGACTTTCAACATCCCGTTTCTTTCCGCAGGGGCCGTGAACAACAAGTCCAGCATCCTGAACTCTACCTCTGATTCAGATCTCATGCGTTACCGCGCTATCAGTAAAATCCCCCAGATCACGCTCAACTTCGTGGACTTTAAAGCGGACCCGCTCATCTCCCTCCCGCCCGGAGAAATGGACATCATCGCTCCCTGCAAACTCATCGACCGTACACACAACGTCACAGAAAAAGTCACTCAGGTAAGACGCTTCTCGCTTCTGCTTGTTATCCTAAAGTTGAAGAATGCCAGGGCTTGAATTAATCAAAGGGGTCATCGGATGCAAAATTCACTTTTATATGGTGTTTGCATATAAATGTGTCTGCAGTGTGTGGACACAACCACCATACAATGATAAAAATCAAGCAATATGCTGTCATATGTCTCATGCTCCGCCCACGACTGCTGATGGACTGTCCCGTATTAGCATATTTCCCGTATTAGCATATTCATGCATTAGCATATTCCCTGTATTAGCATATTTCCGCCCTCAGCCATTTGTATACTGTCCGCCAAGGCATCAATTTACATTGTCTTGTGTCGACACGCCCCATTGAGAGAGAGGGGGGGGGGGGGGCAGTTGCTCATTATCATTTAAAGAGACATGTACCGGAACGGGCCGCTGTGAACAGAGCTGTTTTTGAGGATGTAAAAGGGTGTTGTTTTACACAACCATTGAGGAATTTTAACTAAAGTACATTACAAACTTTACATGAAGACCCTAAAGAATCATGACAACTTGTAGAAACTGGGCATCCGACGACCCCTTTAAAACTACAAAGCTGAAGGGTTTGATTTCAAAATCAATAGTGGTGTTTTTAGCGTTTGCTGACTGTGTGTGTTTTGGGTTTTTGAGACTGAGACCGAGATTGAGATGTGTGTTCTTCTGCTCTCAAAAACATCATCATGAGATTTTGGCGGCCCAGATTAAACGTCTCGGAAACGCTTTTGCTCAAACACAGTTTTTAAAGAAAGCTGTTGATGTCGGTCTTGATGTGATTTGCCATTTCGAGGGTTTATCTGGGAAAGTTGAACTCATATATCATTCTGTGTTTGAAGATGCTGTGTTTGGGACTGACTTTGAACACATACACTCTTAAAAATGCGTGTTCACTCACAAACGTCACACTCATGGACTCTCTGTCTTCTGTGGGACACGAAACCAGATGTTTACGATGCCATGAAGTCTGGATGAATGCAAGACATCAATAAAAGTATCAACAACCTTAACATTATCTTTGATTCAGCTATTAAAATGAAGTCACGTGGTCCTCGGTCAGTTTGAGTCCTTTTTAATCTCTGAATGCTAGTTTTCTTTTCAAAACGTATTTTAATATTTGAGAACTCATACAGTTTGTAAATTAATAGTAAGTTAGTTAAAAAAAAAGTTATTTTAGTTGGTAAAAATTAATCAAATTAAATTTCTTGATTCCCGAAGTTTATTATTTGTATTCAGAATGTATTCTACTTGAGCTTGGCATAACTTGTAAAATGTATATTCATTATAAAAATTCTCATGGCGTTTTAAATACTTTATTAAATGACTTTATTTTCAGGTCTAGCTTATCACAACTTTAAAATTAGGCTTCCTCATAAATCCAGGTTTTCCAAAACTTGGTTCTTCAAAGGAAACAAACAGTTTAGAATAACAATATCTTGATTTTTATTAATTTGTTTTTGCTTATTTTAATGATTGTTTGTCTAATTTTAAATAATTTGAAGTCATCCTGTTTGAGAACTGCTGCACTTTGTTATTTAACAAAGATACTTTATTTTTAAGAGTGTAGTGAAAGTCAGTTTCTGGATAAAGTTGTCGTCTGGAATCAGTTTAAATTCTAATGTATTTCTGTGTGAAGTGTTAAAAACCAAATGTGGCATCAATGCATTTACATTTATGCTTTTAATGCAAATGCGTTTGAGGTAAACCTTTTCATGCATGGATTCCCTGGGAAATGATGTTTGATGACTGAGTAACTTCAGTGTCTGACCTCCTGCGCTTCATTCAGTCCTCATTACTCTGAGAAGAGTTAAACGCTCATCTTTCCCCCCCGACGGACGTAACTGGGTTAATTTAATACTCACGACGCGTGACGCCCATGTGCTGGTGCTCATCTCTGGTAGATTAAATGAAAGAGGGCGGCAGGGATTGACGCTTCGTGATGAAATCATGACAGATGAGCTTGTGTTTCTCAGAGTCTCTGAGTTCGAGAGCGTCACGGTTCCTGCACACCTGCTGTCCTGCGTACATGGTCACATGATGTGTGCATTTCCTTACGTTTCAGTAATGCAGCGGATTATCAGGTCATGTGACATCCAGTTGTTTCATATGAAGCATATTCAATACATCCATGTTTAATACTAGTTAAATTCTATCAACAGCATGGAGACATAATAATAATAACCACCAGAAAATTAATAAATAAATAAATTGTTATGCTTATTTTTTACTTAATCTTTTTAAATTATTTGTAAATTTATTTTTCCATAAAAAACGTGGTATTTATACTGCAAAGTGTCGAAACTAAGATTTTTTTTTTATATATAGTAATTTGCACAACTAATTTTAATAATTTCTTACTTAATTATTTTATAAAGAATTGTGTTATTTGAACGGTAAAGAAAATAATTACATTACTAAATTATTTGAATGCATGTTTTAGTTCATTATTATTAACTAATTTTAATATCTTTTCATTAATTGTTCCTACAAAAATATGTTATGTGTACTGCAAAATGTTTAAATTGAGAAAATAATTTGATGGAGAAAAGAATAATTGAGGAAATTATGTGCATTTTTGTTTTTTAATAATAACATTTTAATTCTTATTCTTCAGTACAAAAATGCTACAAAGTGTCTAAATTGTCCTTCTTGGACTTTAGTTATCTGTTATTGATTTACTTCCTGTGGGTGCTTATATCCTGAATCGTTTCACTATACCTCATAGAGTATATTTATCATTTAATTAATTTAATAATTTAGATTAATAAGCATCAGATTGTGGGCAACCGTTATCATCCCTTCATCATAAAGTGCTCTTTTTTGTTGTAAGCATGATGTGATAACTTTAATTAGAGCGATTAGATAATCTCTAATCAGTGTGTGTGTGTGTGTGTGTGTGTGTGTGTGTGTGTGTGTGTGTGTGTGTGTGTGTGTGTGTGTGTGTCAGCGAGCGTTCGGCGTGTCACTTCCTGTCCCGTCCACCACAGATAAAGCATAATGAAGCTGTTTCTAATTTGTCCACAGCAGGATTTAAGGAAGAATTCACTATTGATTGCCGCAGTGAGTCAAGTGTGTGTGACTGTGTGTGTGTGTGTGTGTGTGTGTGTGTGTGTGTGTGTGTGTGTGTGTGTGTGTGTGTTGTGCTTTAAGCTTTTGTCCGCTGGATCAGACTGTGTATTGAGTCTATCTACTACACTACCTGTCAAAAGTTTGGATTCTCCTGCTAGTTGTTCATTATGACTAGTTTTAGTAATAGTAAAAATTATAAATAAGAGAAATTAAAGTCTGGTAATGATAATCTGATCAATCATGGCGTATCACAAATAAAAACTCAATAACACTTTACAATAAGGTTCATTATTTAACATTAAGTATTGTTCATGAACTAAGAATGAACAATACTTCTAAAGCATTTATTAATCTTAGTTCATATTAATTTTAACATTTACTAATACTTTAGTAAAATAAAATATTGTATTGGTTAACATTAGTTAATGCACTGTGAACTAACATGTACAAACAATGAACAGTTTTATGTTTAACATTAACAAAGACTAATAAATACTGTAACATTTTTTTTTCATCGTTAGTTCATGTTAGTTAATTAACTAATTGTAACTAATAAACCTTATTGTAAAGTGTAACCAAAAACTCTTATATTTGAGCTTCTTCTTGGTCTAGATTCCCTCTGGACATTCATAAACACTTCATGAAGATCTTCCTTCACCTCAAACCAAAGAAATTCATGTGTAAAGTCTAATATCTGTGATTCTGGCAAACGTGAGTGTGTCCAAACTTCTGTCTGTGTGTGTGTTTGTGTCGAGACCGATCGCCGTCTAATCCAGCAAACTCACTCAACAGGCTAAAAGCTTCAAAAACACAACACACACACTGTTAATTTACGGAGGTTATCATATAACAGCGTAAAATAACATCTATATGTGTGATTTGTTTTCTCCAGTATGACAACCAGGCCGATGTCTGCTGTAATATTGTGTTATTTAGTTTGATGTGTGTGTTTCAGCTTTAAGAAATGAAAATACATTGGCTGTTAAAAATTTGGCATAATTAATTTATGTTGCTCTCTTTATTTGATTAAAAAAACAGTAAAAACAGTGAAATATTATTCCAGTGTAAATCAGCTGTTTTCTATGTGAATATATAGTAAAGTGTAATTTATTCCTGTGATCAAAACTGAATTTTCAGCATCATTACTCCAGTCTTCAGTGTCACATGATCCTTCAGAAATCACTATAATATGATGATTTGATGCTCAAGAGACATTTATGATTATTATCAATGTTGAAAACAGTTCATGTTTGTGGAAACAGTAAAAAAAATTAAGGATTCTTTGATAAATAGAAAGTTCAAAGGAACAGCGTCTATTTGAAATATAGTCTTTATATATATTTTTTATAAAATGTCACTTTTGACCCATTGAATGTGTCCGTTCTGTATAAAAGCATTTTTTTCAAAACTGCTGAAAATTCAGCATTGCATCACAGGAATAAATTTAATTTTACAATATCTTTAAATAGAAAATAGCTATTTTAAATTATGATCATATTTCCCAATATTACAGTTTTTACCGTATTTTTGATCAAATAAAAGTGACTTTAAACTACCAATGTAGGTGGGTCACAGTTTCTTTCTTTCACACCCCAGCTGTGTGTTTAATTCATGTTGGGCTATATTTAGTGGCACACACACACACACGTATAGATAAATCAAGAACACACCGCAGGAATGATGCATTAAGCTACACACGTTACACAGAAACATTCTTGTTTTTCTTTCTATAATCCACCTCTCTCTCAAACACACACACACACACACACACACACACACACACACACACACACACACGCACACGTATAGATAAATCAAGAACACACCGCAGGAATGATGCATTAAGCTACACACGTTACACAGAAACATTCTTGTTTTTCTTTCTATAATCCACCTCTCTCTCAAACACACACACACACACACACACACACACACACACACACACACACACACACACACACACACACACACACACACACACACACACACACACACACACACACACACACACACACGAGCGCGTTTACCCCCTAATCTGTGTGTGATTGTGTAGGTTTAGCCAGAACATTGTATTTATGTGTTTCCTGTAATCTCTGCATTGTAGAAATGACCTTTGACCCGCGAGAGTCTCGTTCCTCTCAACGACCGGAACAAACGTTTAGTGACCCACAATCCTGCAGTACCTCACGTCACCTGACAGGGGCAGTGTAGCCTATCACAGTCGAGCACTGCAGTCACATGACTCTTGTGTTCAGGCAGGTTACCATGGTGAATTTGGAATGTTTGAGAAGTTGTCATGCATACAGCTCATGTTTAAAACGTGAGAACTTTATAAGTAGAATGTAAAGAATGTTGGGTGGAAATGTATTATTCTCTATTTATTTATTCATTAGGAATGAGAGGGGAGGAGTGAATAAAGACACAAAAGGACAAACATTTTTGTTTAATTTGAAATAATGTGCCTGATAAATCATATAAAGACTAGGAACGTGTATTAATGAAACTCCTTTTACTGCAAGTGTCTGTCTGTGATAAAATATACATCATTTAATCTTTCAAACATGGTTTGTTCAGCCACGCAGGGTTTGATCATTAATTTAGACTCATCAATAATGAATGATTCATGTTAAGAATTCCCTTCCGTTGACATGTCTTAAAACACTAAACTGCTCTATATTTCCTTGACTTTTGGAGATAAAAGAGCTTGATGTTCCTTTCAGAAGTGAAACTTTCTGTCGTTTATTGAGGAGAAACTGAAGTTTCTGCCGTCAGACGGATGAATTAATGCACACATATGATCAGAAACTTCATCTCTTCAATCACAGGAAGACCATAAAGAGGAAGTTGGGTTGATATTATTATTATTATTATTATTATTCATAAACAGCAGAAGAACGAACGAATGATAAAAGTAAAATGGGGTCTTGAAAATGATCTCTTATAGTTACAGTGCTAAAAACCGTTACCTAACATTATAAAGAGACATCACAGAGAGAAAATGAATAGATATATAAAAAGATACATGCCATAGAAGTGTGTCCGCTCCCTAAACAGACTGTGGCGTGAGTGGTTTAATACGTTTATAATTAGAACATTACATATTCATTATTTAGAGGAGATGCAGATGAAGAACATGCTAATTTTATCTCAAGCTGAGACATTCATTTATATATTTATCTATTTATGTTTTATTAAAGATTCAGTCTACAAATCAAACAGCAGTCCACGTATGACAGGCCATGGAAGTAAATGGTGCATTTCATTTTAAATGGCTCTTATCATACATTAGCCATTACAATATTAGCCTTTTTTGTGACAAAAATAGATAGGGTTAGCAGTGTTTCCCCTAGAAATGTTTCCAGCAGCGGTGCTGTTATGTGCCCGAGGTTGTTACCAAGCCGTGCGTGGTGGGGTCCGGTGGCATGCACCCTGGAAGATTTTTTTTTTAAAATAACCCCTTAAACCATGACTTCTGGCAAGTTTTGTGGATAGAAATGGACATTTTGAGAAAAACAAATATGACATACCATCAACTGATTCAAGGCATGATTATTGCAGCACGTACCTTGAACTGCAGTCACAAACAGAAACCTTAATTTTATAATTTTAGACAGGATCGTTCATGTTTTCTTTTGTGTTCATTTTCAGCTTGTTAGAAATTGTTTAGGGGAAAAATGAAACGGCACAACCCAGAAAAAGATTATTTACAATTTATTGAAAATTTTATGTTAATGGGAAAGGCCACACCCAATCTGTGAGCACTTCATTTTTCTTGGCTTTTTATAGAAGATCTCTAAGGCTCTTTGGTAATTGAATGATATTGTGGGGATATTTTTTGTTTTTGCAAGAACTCTTATGCTCATCTAGCCTGCATTTATTTAATCAAAAATACAGAAAAAACAGTAGCCTAATATAGTGAAATATTATTACATGATGTTCTTTTTAAATTTTTATTAATCAAAGAATCTTTAAAAAAAAAAAAAGAGCATCACGTATCATCATATTAGAATGATTTCTGAAGGACACCAACAAGTTTAGTAGACTCATCTGAAAAATTAAATATGATTTAACGTTAACTATCAGGACTTTGAGCAGTAGGTGATACTTCCTCGTCATCATGGAGAGCGCAGTTCGTACCGCTTTCTCCTTTCCACAAGCGCTTGCTCTCCCGTGGCGTCTGTCGTCGCTATGCAACCATGAACAGAGGCGCGCTTGAAAAAACGACCGCGCCGGCCGCATTTGAAATTTGCACGCGCAAAAAAACGTGCTATGTGAACGGCCCCTTATGGCAACGTGACATTAGTCTAATCGAAAATATTTCCATGTGTGGCTCTTTCCTCCTTGTTTACAAGTGGATTCAGAGCCACCGCATGCAGCGCCACCGGTCACCATGACAGTGTTTTTAGGTGTGTAAGTGAATGAAGTGAATGTCGTGATATTGCTGATCATGGAAAGAAGGCGCTGCGCCGCTGCTGAATACATTGTAGGGGAAACACTGGTTAGAGATTACAGCTTTTACAGTTTAAACTTACAAAAATAAACTTACAGTGTATTGTCTTAGAACATTAAGCACTTTTATATGAAAAGGAGGAAATGTGATTCCTTGTGATATTAAAACTCTAAGATAAAGATATTAACAGATAGATAGATAGATAGAAAGATAGATAGATAGATAGACAGACAGATGAGGGCACATATAATATAATATCGTGGATCATAATCCTGCTGTGTGTGTGTTTTTCTGCTGACTCAGTGTGAGCGGCTGCTGTGTGTTTGATGGATGTGTGACAGCGAGTGATGAAAAGCGAGTGATGATGCCCTTTAAAGTATGATCATAGTTCATAAAGTATTTTTGGGCTCTACTAGAACAGGTTTGCCACGTCATGTAACGTAACAACCAGCCAATCATGGCGTACGCAGTGATGATGTCACAGGATGCTCCCCAGCACCGTCATAAAGCACGTCATCAGCTTCAATGTCTTCTGGAAGACGCTTGTCTGTGTAAAGAGAAGGAAAATGGCGAGCGAATGGTTTAAACGCTGTATAGTTTACAGTTAAACGTTTCTCTCTCAGGGAATCATGGTTACATACATAACCTGAGACGTTTCTCCTGCTTGAATGTTGATTATTTTCCTCATATTCTCCATTGTTGCGGCTCCTCTTTTCCCAGTCTGTCAGTAACGCTCTGTTTACTTCCTGTCTCTATGAAGCCCCTGCTCCTGAAAAGCACACTGTGCTCTGATTGGTCGGCTGGATCAGTGTGTTGTGATTGGTCGAGCGCTTCGAGTGTGTTTGGGAAAGTCCCGCCCCTTACCATAACCGCCAGTTTAACACACTATTAACTGACTCAACCAGGCCCCGCCCCTTTATTCTGCGCATTAATTATTATAATGAGGAATATTGTGACGTGTTCCTTCCTGGAAGAAACTCAAGACTGAAGAAAGATGAAAAGCAAACACCCCTCCCTACACAGGTGACCCAATTTGACACCGTTGGAGCCATTAATCTTGATTGTGTGTGTGTGTGTGTGTGTGTGTGTGTGTGTGTGTGGGGCTGATCATGGTGTGTAATTGAAATAGGCGCCTGTTCTAGACTGCATTGATTCGAACCGTCACTGCCCTCATCTCTCACACGCCAGAAACCTTCAGCGCAACAGAGTGAGATTTACAGTCTATGATGTTTATGCTTATCTAAAACAGGGTCATTCACTTTATGCAGAACTAATTGAAAACGTGAATATGCACAGGGTTCCCACGGGTCCTTGAAATCCTTGAAAGTTTGTGAATCTGGAAAACAAAAAGGCCCTGGAAAGTTTTTGAAAATAACCAAAGATAAAAGTCCTTGAAAGTGCTTGAATTTAAGTTTTCTGGAAAAAATCCCATAATATTCCCTCCGGTCCGCTAATGTGTTTGTAACAATGTTCAGGGAAGAAGGAGGCGGGAACCGGCGAACAATCAATATATACTTTATTTCAAATAAAATAAACAAACTAAAATACCGCCAGCAGCCCCTCGCGGACGACTGCTGGCTAATATAAAACACAAAAACCTAACACAACTAAAACACAGGCTGTTCCTCTCTCGATCATCAACGTCGTCGCTCCCCCTTTATGCTTCCGCTCCTCCGTGAGAGATGCGAGACCGGTGTGTTTCACGGATGCTGCTCATTAGCAATTATTAGCGTTATTCTCTCACGTCCCTCGGCCGTCCTGTTCGCCACAGTGTTGTTTTGCCAACACATCTGCACACTAGCTTGCTTGATATACGCGTTACAGATATACGAGGTACTTTGTGTTGTACTGACGTTCACACGCGCACAAAACTACTACCACTGAAACTTGAAGTTTTTCACACACTCTCACACACTCAGGGAAGATCTCGTATCTCCTGCACAGGGGTCGATCAAACCGACAGCACTCGTTCTCCATAGCCTTTAGACATTACTGATTACATTACATTATGTTTTCCATTTCTCTTCCACATTCAGCACAAGCCGGATTCCCCAGTGAACAGGGCTATGCTACAAATACAACATATATGTGATGTGACCCTGGACCACAAAACCAGTCGCATGGGTCAAATTTTTGAAATTGAGATGTATACATCACATGAAAGTTGAATAAATAAGCTTTCCATTGATGTATGTTTTGTTAGGATAGGACAATATTTGGTCGAGATACTATTTGAAAATCTGGAATCTGACGGTGCAAAAAATTGAAACATTGAGAAAATCTCCTTTAAAGTTGTGCATTTATGTTCTCGATTTTGCTGCATTCACTCACAAAAAATTATGTTTTATATATTTACGGTAGGAAATTTACAAAATATCTTTATGGAACATGATCTTTACTTAATATCCTAATGATTTTCGGCATAAAAGAAAAATTGATAATTTTTACCCATACGATGTATTGTTGGCTATTGCCACAGATATACCCGTACGACATGTGACTGGTTTAGTGATCCAGCGTCTCGTATACATTGCGTCCCAGTCAAGCTGTCGTAAACAAACAAGAATAATTTCCTCATTTCACTCGCCACCTATTTTTATCTTCACGTGTTCAAGCGCAGGAACACGATGCCATTATTTTCAGTTATGCACAAACAGCATGTGTAGTAGTAATAAATCACGTCTGCTGGCCTGTATTCTCCACCATCGCTCATGATGTGTGTGAGAACGGCTTCAGGTGTGATTCCTCACCAAACAGAGATTGAATCTAGAAAATAAATGTGTGTGGCCGTTCTGTATCACTGAGCCACACTTTAATGCAGTGCTCGAGACTGCAGTTCATGTGGGATCATGTTAGTTCACTTAAACGAGAATCACTCACTCGCCCTCGTGTCATTCCCGACACGCAGGACTTTAGCGCTTTTGCAGGACACTAAAGAAGAATGTTGCCTTTCAATGAACTTTAATTGTATGGAGAATTTTTTTTTTTTTTTTTTTTGAAATATCCTTTTTTTTGTTCCACAGAAAAAAGAAAGTCGTGCAGGATTGGGACGACATTATCATTTTTGACAGAATTATCCCTAATAAATAAATCGCCAATTAGTAAAAAAACAAAACAAAAAAAAACGAATAAATTCAGTATAATTTTTGACTAATAAATAGCCATATAGTGAGAGATACATCAATAATTCCATTACTAATTTTGACTAATAAATTGCCAAACATCAATAATTCTGTTATTAATTCTGACTAATAAATAGCCATATAGTGACAAATATATAAATATTTCCGCACCTAATTTTGATTCATAAATTGGCAAATAGTGACATCAATAATTCATCATTTAAAACATCAATAATTCCATTATTAATTTTGACTAATAAATAGCCAAATAGTGACAATAAAAGCATATATAATTGCATTAATTTGAACTAATTTTATGTATTTATTTTTTGATGGCTAAAACAAATGAACTGATGTAGATTTCTCTAAAATTAATTAACGCACTGATCTAAATATTTTTATTTTGACTATTAGAATGACATAAAAATATGCATAATATATTGAATAAAATAGATTATTCTGGGAAATTAAGTGTTCTTCTATCATAGTCCATAAGATTACTATTCAAATTTGAATTACAATTCTGCATGATTGTTTGTTTCTGGAATTGAGTCGTGTAGTGAAGAGCGTCAGAAATCCCACATTCTCACCTTTACACTATTTCATTGAATCTGGCTTCATCATATGTGTTGATGTTCACTGCTTTTAATGCGAGAGCGGCGGATATTTGCTGAACCTCTTCCTATCCTCAGCTGGCCAAGTTTAAAATGTCACTTCAAAGCTTTAATTACCCGAGTTGGCCTCTATTAGCCCCGATGACCTGAAGAAAACACTGCATTATTGATGGACTCTCTCACGCCTTGAATGAAGTTTTGTCACTAATACGCCGTCGAAGTCTTACTGGATCCGTCACTCGTGTTAGTTTACTGTCCTTGTGATTTCCAGCCGTCACTTCTGGTTGTTTGCTGCGACTGCGAGGGACGTTAGATGCATTAATCGAGCGTTATGAAGCGTGTCTGAGGCTTTATTTGTCTTTGGATTCATCATGTCATCCGTCAGCATTCAAGTTCCTCTAGTGAACAACAAACGCCATCAAACTAGCGGTTAATGAAGCCTGATTAGCCGTGGAATCTTTGAATTTAACGATTTGTGAACTTTAGGCGTAAATTACTGAGGTGGATTTAAATGCAATATTTGACACGATCACTGTTTAATCCAAAATATTGTGTTAAACAACATTATCTTATGAAATATGTATTTATATATATATAATATATATATATATATATATATATATATATATATATATATATATATATATATATATATATTTAGTAGTTTACATGTTTATATTTAATATTGTGATAAACAGCATTCATTTTTTTAATGTATAAATTATATATATCATTTTAAAATGCTAAATATACATATATACACCACCCAAGTGTGGACGGAGAGCGTTTTTAAACGAAAACGCCGTTTTTAAAATGTATCCGGATTTTTTGCTAACTGTGATTTTGTTTATGTACATTTCTGAAATACATAACTTAGACAGTTCCCTCTGATTATAACAGATCACTCAGTTTAATTATAATGTGCATTTTCTGTAGAGCTGCTTTTAAGTGACATGTATTGTGAAAATCGCTTTACAAATAAATGTGAATTGAATTGAATGAATGAATGAATGAATGAATTGAATGAATGAATGAATGAATGAATTGAATTGAATGAATGAATGAATGCCTGAGCTTCACTAATGAGGCTTTCACTGCAGACGCATGAGAACGAGGTGAAGAACGAGTGCCAGGAACATTAGAGGAACATTACTACACAGTTTAAAGAGCGCTCGCCTCAAACCTTTCAGCGTGAAGCTCAGCAAAGCTTATTCACATCTGCAGTGATGCATCGTGATGCCGACACCAGACACCGTCAGACTAACTGCTTTTAGAAGATTAAAATACAGGGAATATCATAGATGGCTTAATCATAAAGCAGCCGTTTTGAGCAATCATTGTTACATACACGTGTAATACCGTTTATTATTTATTATCAGTGTTGGGAAGCTTCTTTAAAATTATGAGCAGCTTATAGCTGAATAAAGTATGTATTTATAAAGTAGTTAAACTACTTAAAAATCAATGTATTTATGCATATTATTATATGTTAATAATTATATATACAATTTAAAATTATATTTATTTTTAACCACAGAAAATTACAATACATAATGGGGGTTTGATAAGTATCGTATTAGAATTTATGTTCCGTATTTAAAAACAATATTTTTATTTTTATCTATATTAAATTATAATATATTTTGTATAAATTATATATTAAATGTATATAAATATATTAAACTACTTGTATATATTATACATATAAATAAATTATATGATATTATTATAGTATTTATACATCACATAAAATCACAATGCATCACAGGGATTTTATTTATATCATGTATGAGTTTATATGTTTAAACTATATATTTATTTTTATTATATATTCAATTTATATATATATATATATATATATATATATATATATATACACACACACATATATATAATGCCGAACAAGACTGAACAAGACTGGCAAGGTGGAAATTATATTTACTTAATTATTCAGTAAAACTATATGTTATTGCGAATATTATTGTTACTTATCAATGTGTCATTGTTTTATTCGTTGACTTTAGCTAGATTCGTTGCACGAAGAGCAACATATGATTGATTCAACCGGTGAACAATAAAACAGGTGTTGTTAAGCTAAGCAGACACAAGTCTGACTCTCAGCGTTACAGAAATATCCATGTTTGGAAAATAAACCTTTTCGTCTTACCGGTGTAGTTTTTTCAGGCTCCCTGGAGACGCTGGTCTGAAACTAACTGGGCTAATTCGAGCTGAGATGAATGTGGTGTTCGTTCATGAACCGACACATGATGCATGACGTCCTCAGAGCGCTAACGAGAGTCTGCGAGGCGTTAGAGCGCCGCCCTACAGGTCATACAGGTTATGACGATATGATGATGAGAAAACAATAACAGGACTCTCGTTTCTGGGTCAACTGCCAGTTTTTCAATAGTACAACCCTCTACACACACCTTGGCAATAGAATCACCATTGGCCAGACTGATATACGATTTTATAATAATTACACTAAATCAGCTTCTCTTTGTAAAATGGCACAGCTTTTTAAATATCTGAACGTACTCTTAACATCAGTCAATCAACTAAATCTGGGTAACCATGTATGAATGCATATTTGTCATTTTAACTGAATTTAGGACTGGTGGTGGTGCTTAAGATATTGTTGATCATTCAGTGTTTCTATAAAAAAAAAAGGAAAAAAAAAGATAATAGTAATTGTTATTAAAGTATAATAATCCTACACCTTATTATACTATTAATAATGACAATATACAACACACTAATGATGAGCTGCTTGGGTTCATGAACATTAATCACGTTGTCAGCATTCGCTTGAACTGATTTGCTGAAATCAAAACAGGGATTCGCATCAGCCAATAAGATTGCGGTTTGCGCATTAGTCCCGCCCACTTCTGCTTCTTCTTAAAAGCTAAACAATTTCAAACGAACTGTTATTTTGACAGGAAAATACAACAAACACGACGATTCTGGGTGGTATGTAACTCTCTCTCTCTCTCTCTCTTTGCGTGTGTGTGAGAAACGCAGCGGCGAGTCGTGTGCCTTCACACTAGACTTTACGATACGTCAAATACAGGATCCACTGAAGTGAATTGAAATAGTACAGATCGCTTGACGGAGAGCGAAACTCTCAAACACTCTCAGTGTTCAGCGAGTGAATTTATATCAGTGCTAAACTTATACTTATAGCCTCTAACACACACTAGCGAGAAATATTGAATAATTTATTAGCCAATGGCTAATGATAGTTAGAGTGACAGTCACTCATTTCGGTCTTTTGTCACGCACTCCCGCCACACATTGTATTTCTCACGCGGAAAAACTATTTATAATATATTTAATATGCCGCAGCGCCCAATATTTCTCTGACCGCACCGCTCTCAATCAAGCGCGTCACCCTGGTGTTTTTAGTCGAGCCCGCCACTTATCAGCCAATCAAAAAAAAGAAAGGGGCTACACAATAGCCAATCAGAAAATAGCACTATTGTATCTGGGTAAGATTTAACGCAACAACCAATGAAAAAAAGCATATCCTGGAATTGTTCACGTGATTCTGCTACAACATCTCCCGAAAGTTTAGTTCCCCCACAGTGGAAACCACTGGAGTAACTCATGATCTCCTGTTTTAGTGTTACAACAAATTCACAACTTGTTTGACAGAAACAATGACAACTTGACGGCTGTTAGAGAATGTTTCCCAGATAATTAGCATCAGTTTTTCACGAGTGTCTGTAACTTGTTCACTGACAACACCTGCTCAGAACAAGTAGTCTAGGCCTGGTCATATTTTCGTTACCACATGATGACTGCAATATTGTCATGAAACAACCCCGTTCCCGCCGTCTTCATAACTTGAGAGCCCTGGTGAAGATTTAGACGCATTGTATTGGGTTGTAGTTTCACCCATCCTGATGTGATGAAAAGTATCCGTCTCAAATGAAACGAACATCATTTTCTGCCCATAGTCGTGACTCTGTGAAAGTGTCGGCATGAGGAACGACAGAACTGTCCTTCACTCCCCTTCAGCCGCCTCTGCGTCACGTTCCCCATTATTCCTGGGTCTTTGACACCTTTAAAGCGGATCTATCCGGTCAGCATCATGTGACGTTACTCAACTAAAGGCCACGGTGGATCTGTCTTCAGAGACTGAGAAGGTCCATCGATGATTCCCGTTGACATGCCTGTGATTTTATCTCTAGCTCACGGCTGTGAAGTCATTTTTCTTAAGCTATTAGATAAACTGCTGAAAGACTCGTTCAGGCTGCTTTCAAAGACCCGTCACACTAAAGAGTGAAATTACAGATGATAGGAGCAAGAGTTGAGCGATAAATAGAATATTCACAATTCATTTCACTGGCAATATAAAATTAAGCAGCATATCGCAGTTTTATTTGCACTTTTTACTTATGTATGCACTATGGTAGTTTTGAATCTATTTAGCAACAATTTCTCTTTAATCATCTAGTCATTTTCTTAAGCCATTTAATAATATATTTTGTTCATATTTTAATTTATTTTATAGACTATTCAAATATTTTCCGTGGATATGTATTTTTTTCAATAAAGACAATCAATGCATGTTTCACACTATTTTCACATAGAAAAATTACAATATTTAATATTGAAATAATGACACGGGTCATTGCAATAAATTTATATAAATTTATAAATATATAAATTTATATTATATGTTTAGAAAATATATATTTTTATTTCAATTTAATATATATATATATATATATATATATATATATATTAAATTGAAATAAAAATATATATTTTCTAAACATATAATGTTTAATATTGAAATAAGTGACGTGTCATTACAATAAATTAAATTAATATATAATTATAATAAAAAATATATTATATTTTTTTCTAAACATACTATGTTGTCAAAATATATGTAAATTTATATAGTATATTTATTATTTATGTACAATATATTTATTATATAATTCAATTTATATATATATATGTATATATATATATGATTTGAACAGGTTTGGATAATGTTGACAGTTCATAAGGACATTTTCCGTGGATCCCTCATTATAGTGAATGTGGAATGACTCACAGAAGGAAGGGAAAGCACCTGGTTTTACAAAAGACGTGTCAGCACATTGAGAGTGTGTGTGTGTGTGTGTGTGTGTGTGTGTGTGTGTGTGTGTGTGTGTGTGTGTGTGTGTGTGTGTGTGTGTGTGTGTGTGTGTGCGTGACAAGTGTAGAGATGCCGACCGCAGCACTCCAGTAAGTGGGGCACAGAGGATCCGTGTTGGGAGTAATGGTGTCGTTTGTTATCCCGGCGACGCACGAACGATACGAGGAGCGATTCCTTTGCTGGATGACACTGTGGCACCAAACACATTTAAGTGGAACCTGTTGCAACCCGAGAGCTTTTGTTCTTCATGCCTGGAAGCTCCGGTTCTGGAGGTCGATTTCAACCTCGAGAGTTATTCGAAATCCGTCAGAGTCGGAGCGTTTTCATCCTAATGAAAGCGCCTGGAGTTATTCCAGGACATCGCTCAGATCAATGAAGGAATATTCACTGCAAGCTGCCATAAAATCATGAAAGATTAATTATCAACACAGGACGCGCGGCCCCTGAGGCTTTCTCAGGTTTAATTTGAAACACCCAACGTCCTTCTGACTTAATGGGGTTCTGTCGACATCATAATGATTAAACAGACGTTTTAAACGGATAGTTCCTCTCTCTATTTACTCCCCCAAACCCAGCTTACAATACAAAAGCAGAGAGTTACCAGCATGCAGAAGGAAAACGCGAGTTCCCGTGTGTTTAGTCGCGTTTGAAGGGAATCGTCTTACACAACGCTTTGACCTCATCGATGTGTGTGTCGTCGATTTCCTCTCCTTAAGAACATAGTTAACATTTACAGTCCCTCCAGCCACAGGGAGATCATGAACTGGCCTTTCAGAGAGCGAGTGACTGTACAAATCTACAGTCTTTCAGCTTGAGGAGTGTTTAATGAAGCTGTAAATCCTCAGATCAGAACTAACTGCAGTTTTTATGGTGCACTGAAGTTAACATGATACAGAATATTTACTTTTGTAAATAATAATGTGAACATTTTCCAGAGCTATTGGGCGGTAATTGTTTCTCTTGGGGTCGTACGGTATTTTTAACATTTACAGGAGATAGTCTGTGATTTTACTGCCGTCTGAATCCAGAATGTCAGTGTTTTTCTCCCGCCTCCCACATAATATTCCCCTGCCGAATTACCTACTGTTTTATGACAAACACAAAGGTCATGTGGTAATTTCATTTCCATCTGACTCCACATCGAGTTTACAAGGAGAGATCCCTTAAAAATTCACTGTTTAAAGGAGTAGTTCACTTTAATAATTTAATAATTTACTTCATCCACGTCATCCAAGATGAAGGTTTTTGAGGAAAACATTCCAGGATTTTTCCACATATAGTGACTTCAATGTGAGTTTGAGTGCAGCTTCAAAGTCTCGACACGATCCCAGCCGAGGAATAAGAGTCTGATCTAGACTAACCAGCGCACATTTATAACCAAAGAAACATTTATATACTTTTTAACTACTAATGCTGGTCTTGCACTAGCTGTTGGCGCGTTTCCACTGCATGGTACGGCTCAGTACGGTTCGGCATGGTTCGGCGCGGCACGGTTCGGCTCGCTTCGCTTTTCCACCGCGTGGTACGACTCGGCGCGGCACGGCTCGGTTCGCTTTTCCACAGCGTGGTACGACTCGGCGCGGCTCGCTTCGCTTTTCCACCGCGTGGTACGACTCGGCGCGGCACGGCTCGGTTCGCTTTTCCACCGCGTGGTACGACTCGGCGCGGCACGGCTCGCTTCGCTTTTCCACCGCGTGGTACGACTCGGCGCGGCACGGCTCTGTTCGCTTTTCCACCGCGTGGTACGACTCGGCACAGCTCGGTTCGCTTTTCCACTGCGTGGTACGACTCGGCGCGGCTCGGTTCGCTTTAGCTCGGTTGCTTTTCCACTGCAGTTAGTACCGCTTCAAAGTGGGTGGGATTATGACTGATCGTTATAGTTTATCCGCTCCTCGGCAACCAACAAGAGGAACGTCTGCGCTTCTCGTCCACTGACCACGATTCAGCCATTTCTTTTTTGGAAGTTTTTTTTCTTCAAGCAAGTCAAGCAAGTAGTTTTAAAACAGGTGCTACAGCGGTGGCTGTTACTGGCTATTTAAATCCAGCGGGTTTGATGTCTCGCAAATACAATGACGCTGGTAGTGACGATTCTGTCTGTCTGACCAATCAGTGATCTACAGTGCTTCCACGTCACATTTTAGTATCGGTACGGTACGCTTGGAATCCAACAGAGGTGGTACCATTTAAAGCGAGCCGAAGCGAGCCGTACCGTACCGTACCATGCAGTGGAAAAGCGCCATGTGATGCGACACACATATGATGCGTAATCAGGTTGAAAGGTCAAGCTTGACATAGGCGTAAGAACCGACCCAGAGTTTACAGCGAACGTGCAGAGACTAACTCAAACGCCATTTACAAAATAAAAATAATAATAAAAAGTAAAACAACGATGTTGCGCGATTGAAGTTTTTTCTACTCTACATTTCTAAACCGGAACGCGCTTGACCTTTCAACGTGATTACGTAATGTGTGGCGAATCACAGAACTAGTACAAAACGAGCATTAGTTATTTATTTATAAAATGTCTAGATCAGACTCTTATTCCTCGGCTGGGATCGTGTCGAGACTTTGAACTGCACTCAAACTCACATTGAAGTCACTATATGGAGAAAAATCCTGGAACGTTTTCCTCAAAAACCTTCTTTTCTTTTCAACTGATGAAAGACAGACATGAACATCTTGGACGACGTGGTTGAAATAATAAATTATTAGGAAATTTTGATTCTGAAGTGAACTACTCTTTTAAATCCTTTTTGACCTCTGCGGAGCACCGTACGGCTGCGCTTCACTTTTTAAAGATTTAGCCTACGCTTTTATTACTGAAATGCTGGAAAGTATTTACAAGAACAGTATTTTATTATTGGTGCGAGACAGTTATAATATTTAAAAGATGGATAAACACTGTATTTGCTGGCCTTTCTAGAAATATACTGTGGTAAATATTCTGTTGGAGGAGACCTCAAACAAAATGCTTCACAACATCATCATCATCTGTTGTTTTTACCGTACAAGGCCGAGCGCTAACGTGTTGAGTTAGTAAAGCGCTCATCTGTGTGTTTTTAGACAATTTTTGTCATAATCTCATGAATAAACATCTCTTTGATGTGATTGGGCGCTGCGCCTGAAAGAGATAACACATAAACATCAAAACATTAAGAGGAAGTTCCTCTGATATTTACATGTTACAATCAGTGGAAGTATGTGTGTCTCTAATGACCACCAGGGTTGATTGTGACGTTTCTGGAAGATTTCAGGATAATCGCAGAATGATATTTTCACAGCTGTGAGTGATGTTTTCCAGAGTTTTTCCACAAATAGGCATATTAGTTTATGTTAAAACGGTAATCCAAATGCATGGACATTTTATATGCAATTCAAATACATAAATATATATTTTTGGAGTGTACTGTTTTAATTATTCTGATTTCTTTTGATTATTTTAATTTACTCTATGTACAGCACTTTGAATTACCATTGTGACTGTTTGTAACTTATTTTATTTTTTTATTCTAAACTGTTTTAATTATTCTGATTTCCTTTGATATTTCTTCTATGCCTTGCCTTACTAGAAACAGTTGATCTCAGTGTGCAGTATCTGTTCTTCAGTCATAAAAGCCTCTGAGTTTTACAGGGTAAATCAGACATTTATAGAGTTGATTCCATTTAAAATAATCAAGAGCTTTTGAATTTAAGATGGACACTTGCTAGAGGAGCATTTAAAGGTACAGTTTGTGATTTCTGCAGCATTTACTGCATTAATCTGATCTGATCTGTATCTTTGAGTGTCCTGACTGGACCGGACAGCACAGACTGAACCAATGGCATGAATTTGGGGGCGGGGCTTTGTGTTTTCTCAACCAATGACAGACGGGGAGGGTGTTTGAGACTTTCATTCATTATTTTTGTTATTAAGTTTTGCAGGTTCTGTTTTGCCATCCATTCATCTATCCATTTATCGTTTTATCCATCCATCCGTTTGTCCATCGTTACATCCATCATTCTGTCCATCCATTCATCCATCCATTTATCCTTTTATCCATCCATCCATCATTTGTCTGTCCATCATCCATCGTTTTATCCGTCATCTGTCCATTCATCCATCATCCATTCATCTATCCATTTGTCTATCCATTCATCCATCATTCTGTCCATCATTCTGTCCGTCCATCCATCCATCCATTGTTCTATCCATTCATCCGTCCATCCATTCATCATTCTATTCGTCTGTCTCATACATCCATACAGCTATCGTTCTATCTGTCCATTCATCCATCCATCCGTTTATTCATCCTTCCATCCTTTCATTCATCCAGCCATCCATCGTTCTATCTGCTCATTCATCCATCCATCGTTCTATATGTCCATTCATCCATTCATCCATCCATCCATTGTTCTATCTGATCATTCATCCATCCATCGTTCTAACTATCCATTCATCCATCCATCCGTTCATTCATCCTTTCATGCATCCATCCATCCATTGTTTTATCTGCTCATTCATTCATCCATCGTTCTATATGTCCATCCATCCATCCATCCATCCATCCGTTGTTCTACCACCTCTCCATCCATAATTCTATCCATTCATCATTCTATCCGCCTGTCTCATCCATCCACCCATCGTTCTATCTGTCATTTCATCCATCCATCCATCATTCTATCCGTCCATCCATCCATCCATCGTTCTATCTCTCCATTCATCCATCCATCCATCATTCTATCTGCCCATTCATCCATCCATCCATCGTTCTATCGCTCCATTCATCCATCCATCCATCGTTCTATCTGTCCATTCATCCTTCCATCTGTCATTCTATCTCTCCATTCATCCATCCATCCATCGTTCTATCTGTCCATCCATCCATCCATCATTCTATCTGTCCATTCATCCATCCATCCATCATTCTATCTGCCCATTCATCCATCCATCCATCGTTCTATCTCTCCATTCATCCATCCATCTGTCATTCTATCTCTCCATTCATCCATCCATCTGTCATTCTATCTCTCCATTCATCCATCCATCCATCGTTCTATCTGTCCATCCATCCATCCATCGTTCTATCTCTCCATTCATCCATCCATCCATCGTTCTATCTGTCCATCCATCCATCCATCGTTCTTTCTGTCCATTCATCCATCCATCCATCGTTCTATCTGTCCATCCATCCATCCACCGTTCTATCTGTTCATTCATCCATCCATCCATCATTCTATCTGTCCATTCATCCATCCATCCACCGTTCTATCTGTTCATTCATCCATCCATCCATCCATCATTCTATCTGTCCATTCATCCATCCATCCATCGTTCTATCTGTCCATTCATCCATCCATCCATCATTCTATCTGTCCATTCATCCATCCATCTGTCATTCTATCTCTACATTCATCCATCCATCGTTCTATCTGTCCATCCATCCATCCATCGTTCTATCTCTCCATTCATCCAGCCATCCATCGTTATATCTGTCTATCCATCCATCGTTCTATCTGTCCATCCATCCATCAATCCATCGTTCTATCTGTCCAATCATCCATCCATCCATCGTTCTATCTATCCATCCATCCATCCATCGTTCTATCTGTCCATCCATCCATCCATCCATCGTTCTATCTGTCCATTCATCCATCCATCCATCATTCTATCTGTCCATCCATCCATCGTTCTATCTGTCCATTCATCCATCCATCCATCGTTCTATCTGTCCATTCATCCATCCATCCATCCATCGTTCTATCTGACCATTCATCCATCCATCCATCATTCTATCTGTCCATTCATCCATCCATCCATCGTTCTATCTGTCCATTCATCCATCCATCCATCCATCGTTCTATCTGTCCATTCATTCATCCATCCATCGTTCTATCTGTCCATTCATCCATCCATCCGTTCATTCACTGCAGTATGAATAAACGAGTCTCTCTTTTATCTTTATCCTCCTCCTGCTCCTGGAGTTGGAGTTGCTCTCAGCACACGGGACTCTCAGTGAGTTCACAGCAGCACAGGTGTGTTTATCATGTCCCTCAGCGACCCAGGGGCTCGTTATGCTAATTACCCGTCTCATCACGACAGGACCTCTACTGAGAGCAGTCGGCGCTCTGTTCAACATCAATTATGCATTTCAAGTAAGAGATGAGACTCGTTCCTGTTTCACAGCGCTCTGCCTTCCTCCTCATGTCTGACTACAGGTGGACGGGTCGAGCCTGACTCTCGTAATTATGCCCCGGTTTAAGCTGGATCTCTGAGTCAAACTACGGTGGCCGAGAGAGCTCAACGCGCTGCAACTGAACAAAACACACGCAAATGGAAAAACAGAAAATGATCCTATAATTTGGTAACTGACTACTGAGTAAATGCAATAATAACTGCATTTCTTTTTTCCCCGAAAGTGCTAGAATATTAATTAATTGAACTGTTATGGAATCAGAATTAAATCAGCATTTACTCAGTAGTCAGTAACCAAATTATGGGATAATTTCAGATTTGAATTGAACAAATCAGAACTAATCTAAACAATTCTTTCTAAAGGTGTGTTTACACAGACTTTCAAATAATAATAATAATAATCGCTCCAAATGATTCATAATAGTATATAAGTAAAATTATAATTTTTTGTCCATACTCTCAGAAAAATACACATTTATTTATTCTTCCCTTTTTTTTATCACGAATCTGAACCAGATCTA
Source organism: Siphateles boraxobius (assembly GCF_051911475.1). Taxonomy (NCBI): domain Eukaryota; kingdom Metazoa; phylum Chordata; class Actinopteri; order Cypriniformes; family Leuciscidae; genus Siphateles; species Siphateles boraxobius. The sequence continues at coordinate 33,444,957 of NW_027508722.1, forward strand.
AATAAGAACCTGTTCTCCATTCCCAACCCTGATGTTTTAAAAAG
>NW_027508722.1:33452500-33472500 GCF_051911475.1 Siphateles boraxobius
CTCGCTTCTGGACCAGTACAGCAGCGACTGGGCCTTACCCATCAACATGGACAAGTCCAAAATCATGATCTTTCAGAAAAAACCTCGCCTTACTGACAAAAAATACAAATTTACACTTGGGGGAACAATTCTTAATCATGTCACCTGCTATAATTATTTGGGTCTGACAATCTCAGCTTCTGGAAAATTTGACACTGCAATAAAAGATCTGACTGATAAAGCACGTAGGGCTTATTACAGTATAAGAAAACCCCTGTTCAAATTCAACCCACCCATTAAACTGTGGCTGAAAATCTTTGACAGCATCATCAAACCCATCCTTCTTTACGGCTGTGAAATCTGGGGCCCCAAATTTAAATTAAATTACGAATCCTGGGACAAAACCCCCGCTGAAATTTTCCACCTTGAGTTCTGCAAGAACATCCTGGGAACTCACAGAAACGCTCCAAGTCTGGGTTGCCGGGCAGAATTAGGCAGATTCCCTCTCCTATCCGAAATCCAGAAGAGAGCCGTAAAGTTCTGGTTTCATCTATCAGATGCGCAGACAGAGAGTTACCATCACTGCGCTCTCAGATACAGGGCAGGACACACAGAGAGTGACCCCATGCGATATTTAGTGGAAAAACACCAACTCAATTCATCAATTCAATTTAGACACTCAAAAGTAAAAGAAATAGGGAAAATAACCAAAGAAGAATACATACACGATTGGCAGATAAAGGTCACACAATTAAATAAATTACAACATTTCCACAAAATAAAGTCCGATTATAAATTGGCACCATACCTGACTGATATCAGTAACTATGGTCAGAGAAAGCTCCTGACAAAGTATCGCATTAGTGACCACAGTCTGTGTGTGGAGACGGGCCGACACAAGCAGAGCTGGAGAGAGAGAGAGCTCAGACTGTGTTCACACTGCACTGATGGAGTCGTAGAGGACGAGCTGCACTTCCTCACCGAGTGCAGCAAATACAAAAACATCAGAGACGCTTATTTTACACAAATAGCACAGATTATACCTCAATTCCAACAAGAGAGCCTCATAAACAAACTGTCTTATATTTTGGGAGAGAAAGAAGAGTGTATTCAGCTGGCAGCGCAGTATGTGTCTTCCTGCCATCATATGAGGGAGAAGGGCTGAACCCTCTTTCCCATTAAACTGCTCTCTGTACTTATTTTTACTTATTGTATATATTTTTGTTATTTTATTTATTGTAATATATGTATGCATAATATTGAAATGTTTTTTTTTTAATGTTTTTTTATTGTTCACTTTTATGTATCTACATATATGTTTATATATTACTATTGCTTTGGCAATATTGTGCTATTTTACACAGTCATGCCAATAAAGCTCAATTGAATTGAATTGAATTGAATTGAGAGAGAGGAGAGAGAGAGACTGAGAGAGAGACTGAGAGAGAGAGACAGAGAGAGGGAGAGAGAGGGAGAGAGAGACTGAGAGGAGAGTAAGAGAGAGACTGAGAGGAGAGTAAGAGAGAGTGAGAGAGAGATAGGAGAGAGAGAGAGAGGATGAGAGGAGAGAGAGAGAGAGACACTTTGACTGAAAGAGAGAGAGACTGAGAGAGAGAGGAGAGAGAGAGAGAGAGAGAGCGAGAGAGAGAGAGAGAGAGAGAGAGACTTTGACTGAAAGTGAGAGACTGAGAGGGAGAGACTTTGACTGAAAGTGAGAGACTGAGAGAGAGAGGAGAGAGAGACTGAAAGAGAGAGAGAGGAGAGAGAGAGAGAGAGAGAGAGAGAGAGCGAGAGACACTTTGACTGAAAGTGAGAGACTGAGAGAGAGGAGAGAGAGAGAGAGAGAGAGAGAGGAGAGAGAGAGAGAGAGACACACTTTGACTGAAAGTGAGAGAGAGAGGAGAGAGAGAGGAGAGAGAGAGACACTTTGACTGAAAGAGAGAGGAGAGAGAGACTGAAAGAGAGAGTGAGAGAGAGAGACACTTTGACTGAAAGTGAGAGAGAGAGAGGAGAGAGAGAGGAGAGAGAGAGACACTTTGACTGAAAGAGAGAGGAGAGAGAGACTGAAAGAGAGAGTGAGAGAGAGAGACACTTTGACTGAAAGAGAGAGGAGAGAGAGACTGAAAGAGAGAGTGAGAGAGAGAGACACTTTGACTGAAAGAGAGAGAGACTGAGAGAGAGAGGAGAGAGAGAGACTGAAAGAGAGAGGAGAGAGAGACTGACTGAAAGAGAGAGAGAGAGACACTTTGACTGAAAGTGAGAAAGAGACAGAGAGAGAGAGGAGAGAGAGAGACTGAGAGAGTGGAGAGAGAGAGAGACACTTTGACTGAAAGAGAGAGAGACTGAGAGAGAGAGGAGAGAGAGAGAGAGAGAGAGAGAGAGAGACTTACTGAAAGAGAGAGAGACTGAGAGAGAGAGAGAGAGAGGAGAGAGAGAGAGAGACTGAAAGAGAGACTGAGAGAGAGACTGAAAGAGAGACTGAGAGAGAGAGAGAGAGAGAGAGAGAGAGACTTTGACTGAAAGTGAGAGAGAGAGAGAGAGAGAGAGAGACAGTTTGACTGAAAGAGAGAGAGACTGAGAGAAAGAGGAGAGAGAGAGAGAGACTGAAAGAGAGAGAGAGAGACCGAGAGAGAGAGAGAGAGACTGAAAGAGAGAGAGAGAGACAGACTGAGTTTATTTATAAAGCACTTTTTAAAAACAGCAAGTGTTTATCAAAGCGCTGTACACATATCAGTAGCTGCGTTTACATGGACCCTTATAATCGGATTGACGGCTCAATCACACTGAAAAGACTTCATGTAAACACCTCAATCGATCCGACTGGAATCTCGATCGGGTTGTAAGGGGCGGTTTATTCCTTTACTAATCCGATCGAGAGAACATGTAAACACTTGATCGGATTGAAAACCGAAACTGAAAGGACTGCGCACGTGCAGTGACGTAGAAATAGCGTAATGACATGTGGCGCACAGAACGAGCTGTTGTTCCTGTTGAATAAAGTGTCGTATAAATGAGTTTACCGTTATTATAAAATCCTCATTTCACTGCGTGTGTGAAGTGGAGCAGGACGACGTCACCAGTGCTTATTCTCATACACACACGACTGCTTTTGGGCATTTGTACAGCGTGATAAATATAAACGGTTCAAATGCTCTTTGTCTCCAAATCATGACCAGAGACGCATAGATATTAAGTCTGCTGTTTAAAACAAATAAAGAACCAATAGACACCTTTTCAGTTGGTAAACATGATGACGTATTTATGTGGGCGGAGCTTAGGTGGAGGCAGAACGATCCCTCTGGCTGCTTCACTAACGCTAGTTTGCAAGTTTTGTTAGCTTGTTTTTTTAACAATGACGGGAGAAAATCAGATTTTATCTTAATGTGCAAGGTCACTCACTGTCCATGACCAGAACCAGATTAGCCGACCCGTACACGCTCAGGCAATGGATGGACGATCTGACAGGATTAACGTTACCTCGGGTGAGTGCCTTCTACACCTGATAGAGAAACCCAGCGTAAAGACAAACTGAGGGCATATAAATCTTTAGATGCCTATAACTATGTGATGAATGGTCTTGACTTGTGGCAACGTTACATTGCGCGGTCCTGCCCAGCGCCAAGGCCAGAAGACCACAATGTAAAGTGACATTACAGTGCAATTTTAATGATGATTTGCAAGCATGTTAAACTTCACAATAATAATTGGGAATGTGCTAATTAAGCTGGAGTGAGACCATAGACGTCTTTCGAGCTGTTGTGATGTTTTTTGGCGCTCTAATGATGCGTGACAGTCACACATCGCTGTGAACCAATCACATGTTCCGTTTTACAGCACCACAAAAAAACATGAATGAACTCAGGGGTCGACATAACGCTTGTCCGGGACAAGTGGACTTTTTGAAAGGGCAAGTGAAAGATAATTTTACTTGCCCAATCGGACAATAATTGTGATTTTATTACATTCAATGTAAACAGCGATTGATAATGGGTAGTGTATTTCTGCCAAAATTGTTTTTGTTCTATTTCACTGACGAAAATAATTCCAAAGGACAGCAACACCAGCGCGTGTTTTTTTACTGAATGATTCAGCGTTTTGAACAAATCTTTTGTATGAATGACTCAATGATTCACTAATTAAGACGGTCACTTGCCGCCCCCTATTGGCGGTTTAGTTTCATGTTTAAGTATTGCATTTTTTTATTTACATTAAAACATTTATTTAAAACATCGATCTCATGAGATTATTTATTGCAGTTGTAATTTTGCAGTGCAAATGATTTAATTTGATGGGTAACAGCCCTATAGTGTCTTATTATTATAACTTAATTTATTGATCAAATGTAAGAATTTGACATCAAAGATGATGCATACATTTAACCCTCTGAGTTCTGCTATCACGCGTGCGCGATAGTCTCGGTTTTTTTCTTATCAGTGCAAAAGAGACTCAAAATACTCTGTTTTAATCTTATGTGTTAGTGTTATACATCATTCGATCCTGTTAAGTGTGTATTTTTTTGTGTATACTCACAATATAAACAAAGTATTGTGCTTTTAGTCAAATAAAGAAAAAAAAAACATGATGCGCGTTCTGCCTTCTCTCTGTCAGTGAAGTCCATTCTGAAACGCGTCCGAAAATTAACTGTAATTCCGCGAATACTTGTCATACAGGCACGAGTGTTTTTCCATAATGAAGCTTGAACTCTCTTCTTTTAAATGAATTAATTTATATAAAAAAACAAATATTCTCAGTTTATGTAATCTGTATGAAAACAGAGAGATGTCAGTCTTTTTCTTTCCAGCTCATTATACCTAATTACGTGTGAATGTGCCACGCCCACGGAGAGCGCGCGGTATTCAAACGCAAATGATCTAAGGCAAGCCATTCAAACATGCCAACGCCCACCAGCTGGATTATAAAACACATCGTGTTTAGTCAGTATCTTACTACAGCTGTGTACACAGCGTATCCCTACGGTGTGAGGAATAATACTATCTAATAACCCTGGAAAATGTACCAGAAGTGCTGGTAGTTTCATTTCGAGGAGCAACGGATCCAGCTGATGTAGTAAGTCATTTATTCTTAAGTGCTTTGTTCTAATCGCAATATTGAATAGTGTCTGACTGTAAACCGCAAAAAGACTGTTAAATATGCTTGTCTGTGTGTAGGCTAAATGATGAACGAACGATACAGGCGCACGTGCTTTGTTTACTACAGTTATACAGCGCGTGTCTGTGCCGTTCATTCACTCTCGCACCTACATTAGTAAACATGTACATGAACACATCCAAACTATATTGCTATCCTATTGCTATAGCCTACTAAGATGAGTAAAAATAGACTGAAATATGTTGAAATAAAATGTCTGTATAAGCAACAAACTGCAAATTAACATGCTAATATAATATCATAAACACGATATGTTACAGACTAAATATGAATGTTTAGACATGATTTTGTGATTAGTTTTGGATAGATTATAAAGTTTTGACTAAAAAAAGACTACTGTCACATTAAATAGGTACGCTTTTGTTCGCCAATTTCTGCTAATATGTTAAATATACTATAGTATGGGATGTTTTGTCAAAAATAAAGTAGGTATATTGAATTATCAACTAAGATGATATTTAGTGTTTGTTCCAATATTCAAACCAATGAATCCTTACCTTTTTTAATACGTATGATAAAATGTATACTTTTTACAAAGAAAGAATACACTTGAAATATTGTTAAAATTGTTGTTGTAATTGTAACCTATTTGCAATTGGTATATATATATATAAAATGTATATATATATATATATAATAAGTATATATATACAATTTCTTTTGTCCTTGCATTCTTTGGGACCCAGTGACACACCTGTGTGAAAGGCTCATTAATATGCAGCTCATTATGTATGTGGCACATTATCCGGCCTTTGTCTTCTCAGGTGTGAACACGCCTCCACGCATATTGCCTTTCCAGGGGCGGATCTAGAAAAACATTTATGGGGTGGCGAGAGGGAGGCAGGAATTTTTGAGGGGTGGCAACATATGGCAGACGTATATACTGAATTTAATCACAGTTATCACTGTTTGATGAGAAATGGTACGTACACACTACAAAAGGGCACAGACTGCCATTTACAAACTCATACAGACAAACTCAGTCTCATGGAATCAATGTCTTGCACTTGAGGTTTCATGTGAAACAGTTCATATTAGGAATAATAATTATCCCCCCCCCCCCCCGGCATTTAAAAAAAAAACCATTAAATGGCACTTTCTGGAGAGTTTTGTGCAAAGAAATGGAGAAATTGAGTATTACATGATGATATGTGAAAAACTGCAACTTTGCATTGTTGTAGTATCAACAGGTATTAGGACATTTAGCATTTTCATTTCTGTTAATCAGTCATCACTTGATTACACATTGTATTACCTTGTTATGATATAGTGACCCATACAATGTGCCAAACATAATGTGCCACATGAAGAGACAGTGCAGCATATGACAGTAGCAACAGCTGAGAAGATTTGGGTCTGCGGTGACCAGGTCCACCTCACACACACTTCCTTCTCCCATTCTCTCTCTTTACTACTACAACACACACACACACACACACACACACACACACACACAGCCTACTCTGCATCATTTCACATCCAGGTATGCACAAGTGACAAACATTTTAATCAATCTATCCTTGTGGAAAGGTTGCTTGGTAGCTAAAAGTAGGTCTAGCAAGTCTTATATGTCTGTAATTCACACAGATCAAATACAAAAATGCCGACTGAATAGATTTCTAGTTTATTTTGAGTAGCCATTGACTAGCAGTTCTCTTGGCAGTTTACTGATAATCCAGTGTCTGAAGTAAAATGATCAAAACATCTCCTGAGAAAAATCATCACATGGTCAACCCCTTGGTTATTTCATTTTTATTTTATTTAATCTTATTTTCCTTACCTTGTCATACAAGGCCCAGGACACTTTTTGCACATTTCTGGAACGTTTGCGCGCTTTTCCACATCCCGCGCAACTACGGATCTCCCAGGAACATTCATTACATATTGCTGCGCACATTTATCCGTGTCACCTAGATGCGCGTGCGCGATCATGGTCGACTGACAACGAGATTAAGCCCCGGCCCAATTTAACCACTGGGAATAAGTGTCCATACAATGTCATCTCACGTAATAGGAGATAGAAGTATGATATAAATAAGGGGCATTATCACAGGAAAAACAGTAAGGTAAGACACGGGTGATGAGTCGCAGATGTGTGAGAGTTTTCAAATCAAATCAGTCTCTTGCCGCTCTGACGTAATCTCGTGCTGCATTCACTGCAGTCGGATATTGGAGATTCGCGCTCGTAAATTGTCAAATTGGCCACAACTTTTAATTTGTTGCTGCCAACTGGGGTGGCAGCAGGGGTGGCAAGGCTTTCTTTAAGGGTGGCATTTGCCACCCCATGCCACCCTGGTAGATCCGCCCCTGTGCCTTTCCCAACAAAAGTTGTCTTATAAAATTTAAATCAATGTATTGTTTTGTGTAAATGATTAGGCAGGATGATTTTCAGATCATTTTGAAGCAAAAATTCTAGGCAACAACACCCATTAGTCAAAAGTCTTGTGGACACATATTTAGTATGTGTTTTGTGGCCTTATTTCAGACACTTTAAGTATTAGTTTTTTTCAATAACCATGCATAAACATTATTCTCTCAAAAATTCAAACATGTACATACATCTTGCTCACATATTATGGTAGCCCTGTTTGTGCTAAATAGAGTGTATTTACACCTTTGCCATTAACATGTTAATAAGCAACTGAAAAAAGCACAAATGTCAGAGCATGTCAGAACACCTCAAGGACCCCAAAAATCCCTTAGACCTCAGAGGGTTTTAATAAGGTAATAAAAATTATCTTTAAAATAAATAACACTCTGGGGTAAATATCACAAATATGAAGATTTAAGTATGTAAAATCTGAAAATATTGCTTCAGAATAAATATATTTACACCACCAAAGGTGTAGGTGTCCATGAGGCCTTCACAGTGTTGATGAGGCTGGCACTTCAGGGATGTGTTGTCGTCGTGTCCATGTGACGGTCCTTCATTAGATCTGGATACGGCCTGGATCCGGCGGTTTGCGGTAAACCTCGGGATAAACAGAGAGAATAATATTAGCGTAGACGCCATCCTTCTTATGATGTACAAAGTACATCAGGATTTATGGGAAGTGTTCCCGGTTCCGGCTGATCTAAACTATGCAGCCTAACATTGAATTATAGAAGTCTGTAATGTGTTATGTGTATGCTAAGCCAAAGAGATGTGTATTTAGTCTAGATTTGAACTGACAGACTGTGTCTGCTTCCTGGACAATGTTAGGAGGACTGTTCCAAAGCTTTGGTGCTAAATAGGAAAAGGATCTACCGCCAGCAGTTGATTTTGTTATATTCTAGGTATTATCAACTGGCCATAATTTTGAGATCGCAATAGACTTGAAGGACTATAATGCGTTAAGAGCTCGCTCAAGTACTGGGGAGCTAAACCATTTAGTGCTTTGTAAGTAATCAGCAATAATTTTAAATTTATACGATGTTTAATAGGGCAGAATGATCTCATGAAATGGCGTATGTATGACACGCCAATTCGTATTTCCATTTTTGGCGTGCTATCAACACGCATAATCGCTTTTCAGCGTGTTTATCAACGCCGTTGACTTAACGTTACATCACTGTATGTATAAATATATGACCTACCCCAACCCCGTCCCTAAACCTACCCGTCACTGGGGTTAATACCATTTATGAGTCTCCCCCTACCATCCTAGGAAAAAAAATATCGCTCCCCAGAGATAGATTTACATTTTGCTTCGTTTCGCTCGGACATTTAACGGCGTACACATACACGCGGAAGATGACGGTTCGTTTCGCCGTGGACATACACGCAGATAGCTCAAAATGCGTATAGATAACACGCCACTTGACTTGAAAGTGGCGTGTATGTTTACGCAAAGTCATGATGTCATGTTGAATAGGGAGCCAATGCAGTGTTGACAGAACCGGGCTAATATGGTCAAACTTCCTGGTTCTGGTAAGAACTCTAACGGCTGCTTTTTGGACCAGCTGTAGTTTGTTTATTAAGTGTGCAGGGCAACCACCCAGTAGAGCATTACAATAATCTAGCCTTGATGTCATGAACGCATGAACCAACTGTTCTGCATTTTTCATTGAGAGCATATATCGTAATTTAGATATATTTTTAAGATGAAAAAAATGCAGTTTTCCAGATACTAGACACGTGACTTTCAAATGAAAGATTGGTATCAAAGAACACACACACACACACACACACACACACACACACACACACACACACACACACACACACACACACACACACACACACACACACACACACACACACACACACACACACACACACACACACACACACACACACACACACACACACACACACACACACACACACACACACACACGACGACGAGGACTTGACAGAGCAGCCATCAAGTGTTGGACAGTATTCTAGGTTATTACATGAGGAAGTTTTTTGTCCAATAATTAGAATCTCTGTTTTTTCAGAATTAAGTAGTAGGAAATTACCAGTTATCCAGTTTTTTTATATCAGCTATGCGTTCCGTTAATTTTGTGGAGACATGCCCTAGAGACATGTCACCTTTTTCACCACTGTTGAGTTTGCAGGTATGCGTAATTGTGACGTCGGCACAAAGAGGAGAATAGTTATGCGCGAACAGCGGCATTATAATCGTACAGTGTGCGCATGTCAAAAAAATCAATTCAGATTTGAAGCTTGTGACATTAACGCACACATCAACCCCGATCACTTTATGTATCGTTCATGTAAACACAGTGTTCAGATTCATAAATCGAATTGATTTCCTTCCGATTGAACCAAAAGTTGTCCATGTAAACGTAGCGAGTGATGCAGTGAACAGCACAGAATGATTTCCATTACACGAGAGTAGATGTTAAAACTTCATGCTGATTTGTACTCGGCTTTCGCCAAGATAATCACCAACTAAGACGTAGCTTTACAGTAACCTATGCTTCTCCATCCATTCTTTCCATCTGGTGACGTGAATTTTCTGTCTGGTGTTAATACAGTGTATTGCGCGTCAGCACACACAACGGCTGCAACCACAGTGCGGTCCCCCCATAACAACCCTCTGGATTGAGCGGAGTAGGGAACATCTCTAGGGTCTTCAAGTGGGCACCTTCCGTCCTCAGTGTTTCGTCGACTAGCCCACGACACCTCAAGAGGGCTCGACAGTGACTCTGGCGTCCCAGAGTCACCCCCCTCCGTCCCCCACTCAACTCAGCCCAGCGTACTGACCTCTACATCCCTCCTGCTGCTGAGACCTAACCACAATCTCACAATCTCTCCGCAACCCAACCATACGCGCCAACCCGTTTGACTAAGGCTGTCGAGCCCCACTGGTGCGTTAATATGCAGTTTCAGTGGCAACGGTTCCGTTTGGCATACCACCTACCGCAAAACACAATATCTGCCCAACCACCCTTCATTCACGCAATATATACAGGAACGTAATGACTGTGAATACTATACAACCTATACAAATAAACCAACAGTTGCTGCTGAGACCTAACCACAATCTCACAATCTCTCCGCAACGCAACCATACGCGCCAACCCATTTGACTAAGGCTGTCGAGCCCCACTGGTGCGTTAATATGCAGTTTCAGTGGCAACGGTTCCGTATGGCATACCACCTACCGCAAAACACAATATCTGCCCAACCACCCGTCATTCACGCAATATACACAGGAACGTAATGACTGTAAATACTATACAACCTATACAAATAAACCAACAGACCTTTCAAGTTTTCAAGAATTCTACGAAACCGTAGCATGGCGGCCTGTACACAGCCAGCTAGAATCTTTCCGTCTCAACCACAGCCAGTTGCTGCTCCTTTCTGCTGCTTCAGATAAGTTCTTTACTGTACGACGCAACTCTTGGCCACTGAATCCGACGTCTCTGAGGAACCGGGTTGTAGAGTGTGCCACAAAACCACGACAACCCACTTCCACTGGATAAACCTGGACTCTCCATCCTCGCTGTTCTGCTTCAGTGGCCAGATGAGCATACCGCAATTTCTTCCTCTCATATGCCTCATCTACCGCATCCTCCCATGGCACTGTTAACTCTATCAGTTGAACAATGCGTGCTGATCCAGACCACAAAACAATATCTGGCCGTAGGTTAGTGGTGGCAATCTCAGGTGGAAAAATAAGCCGTTGATCAAGATCAGCCAGCATCTTCCAGTCCCTAGCAACTTCCAGTTGTCCTGGGCGAGAATTGGTGTTAGCACCTTTTCTTGGTGGTTGCTCGCCTGGGCGGAGGAATATTGTCTTCTGCGTGTAATGTTTTGCTAGAACAGGCGGCAATTTATTGGTCATACTACGCTTGCCTTCCAATGCTAAAGCCAAACATCGCAATACTTGGTCATGGCGCCAAGTAAACCGACCCTGGCTAAGAGCCACCTTACATCCTGTCAAAATGTAAAGCAATACGACACAATAAAAAAACTTTTTTCCGATACCAAATTTCTGTATCTGATCAAATAATCCATTAGCAAAATTCACCTATAATAATACAATATAATAAATACAAATATACTTAAAACATCTTTAAACTTTAAAAGAGAGAGCGAGAAAGAGAGGGATACACTGCAAAACTAAAGATTATCCACAATGATATTTACACTGCCGTACAAATGTTCAGGGGTTTTAATGCTGCAGTTATTTGATCAAAAATACAGTAAAAATTTGAAATATTATTACAATTTAAAATAACCTTTTTCTATGTGAATATATAGTAAAGTGTAATTTATTCCTGTGATCAAAGCTGAATTTTCAGCATCATTACTCCAGTCTAAAGTGTCACATGATTTCCTTCAGAAATCACTATAATATGATGATTTGATTTTTGTTGTAACCGTGATACATTTTATTATTAAGGATTCCTTGGTGAATATAAAGCTCAAAATAGCAGGCAATTTGAAACAATACAAATTATTAATGTTTTTACGGTCACTTTTGATCAATTTAATGCAACCTTGATGAGTAAAAATGTATATGACCTACACCTTACATACTGTATGAATATCTAATATGAATATAATAGCTGTGCCCTACATAACTGTTTCAGTTTACATTAAAATTTTTATTTTAACCCAATTTTGGGTCAAACCCAGCCGTTGGGTTACATTTTCATATTACATTTTTAACCAAAAGTTTGGGTTTGTCCATATTTGACCCAAATTTGGGTTAAAACAACCCAGCATTTTTTATGTAGTGCATATTTTTTCCATGTAAACCCATAGTTGTTTAGTTTTTTGGTTAGTGTGTCTGGGATAATGAAGTCAGCGTTGGGTCTGATAGAGCGCTAGTTGAATTTCTCTGGCTCAATACAAACAACAAACAGAATATGAACGATCTCTGAGACTGCAGCACACACTGTAACCTGCAGACACACACTTACCCATCATGCATCAGCACGTCATCCTCCGTTATTAACTCTTCTGCAGTGAACTGATAAATTCAGCTCTTTATGAGGACAGATTAGATATATCTGGATCATCTGATGTGACAGAAATGCTTTATTTGCTGAAACTTTATTGCTCAGATCTGTCTCTTTTTGATCTGAGACTTAAAAGTATCAAAAATAAATAATTGACACTCAGTGAGAGAACTGTAACATGGATGTGGAGCAGCTCAGATCATCTGAGGAGACATGTTTGAGTTCATACTGAGATCTCTGAGTTTTGATTGACACTTTGACAAATCTGACACACACACACACACTCACATACACATTCACACACACACTCATATTCACACACACACACACACTCACTCACTCACTCACACACACACACACACACTCTCACACACAGACACACTTACTCACATACACACACACACTCTCTCAAACACACACACACTCACATACACACGCTCACACATGCACACACACACACAATCAAACACACGTACTCTCACACACAAGCACTCACATACACACGCTCACACACACACACACTCAAACACGTACTCTCACACACAAGCACTCACATACACACGCTCACACACACATACTCACACACTCTCAAACACACACACACACACACACACGTCTGGTTCACTGTATTTGTGGGGACTCTCCACTCTCTAGTCGTAATGGATTTTTTACTGTACAAACTGTATATTATGTCCCCTTACACTAACCCAACCCCTAAACCTACCCATCACACACACACACACACACACACACACACACACACACACGCGCACACACACACACGCACAGACACACACGCCTCACAGATCATTCTCTCTCACACACACTGTGACGGTGTGATCTTGAAATGAATTTATCACTCGTTACAGAACTACATATTACACCATATTAACATACAGTAAATTCTTTATTTGAGCCTTGTTGTATAGCTCTTTTGGGTTTTTTTTTCTTTCAAAAGCCCCTTTCTAAAGCAAAGACAAAACAAAACTATTCTTATAGGCTCATAATTCCCAAAGCTTAGAGCATGATGTTCACAAAATTATAGTGAATGCATAATCATCTTGAGCAATCAACAAAGCATTTCATCAACCACTGCGGTAAATGCATTTAACAAAATTTCACCCGTAAAGGTCCACAGAAAATAAAAAATAATAAAGTGGTTAGTTCAACTCACATCACAAAATAAATAGTTCAATTCGTTAACCATAGTTCATGAATGACCGCGGGAAGTTAACGTTAGCAGTCGTTAGTTGAGGAAAGTGCGTGTATGTGTGTGTGTTCTCCGTTTGTAGCGTCTTTTTTGTTGAGGTCGGGTTGAGGGCGAGTGAATAGTTTACTGTTCCAGCAGTCTTACCTGGAGTTAGATGCTCAGTATCTTGGATTTGTGTCTCAGTCTACAACGAAAAGTAGTAACTCACAGGCGCTGCCACGATCAGCTCTCGCTCAGCCAAGGCAATTCTGAAAACGAGCATCTTCCAGGAATAGCAACAATGACAATCCAGATCCTCTTTCACAGTGCAGCCAGCGAAATACTTAAACACAGCAATCTTCAATCGAGTTCGTCCTTTTCGGCGGCATTAAAATGGAAACTCATAACAAATGCTTTACTCAGCTACGCACAGCCAAAACACAGCTGATGGAGTGTCCTTCAGGAATCGCGACAACGACAATCCCAACACTCTTCCACAGTGCAGCCAGCGAAATACTTAGAGACACGAGATTAACTCAGGCTTTTTTAAAACTCCAGGCAGCTCGAATACGTCCAGTTCACAGTCACTCTGTGTTTTTTAAACTTCCCCGCTTTAACCCTGCACACCTGTTGCTTAATTAAGCTACGTCCTTCCGCAGTAACCTCTTGATAACCACATTGCATTCTGGGCAGTGTAGTTCGTTCCTTATTTTCGTCACAACACACACACACCTCACAGATCATTCTCTCTCACACACACACACACACACACACACACACACACACACACACACACACACACACACATACACACACACACGCACGCACACACAAACACACACACACAGTTTTAAAGATATTCTGCCTCCATCTGGCCATAAAACAGAAGGACATATTCTGCATGTTTCAACAAACGCTTATATAAAATTATATAACATGACTGTATTACATTACAGTTCGTCAGTATATCATGTCCAGCACTGTAATATCTGACACCAGTTGTTATTATTAATCAAGATTTATTAATGTCATGTTAGTAGCAGAAATTGGAAGCAATATCATCTGATGTGACAGAAGTGCTTGCTAAGGCAGCACATATACTAAAATTGGATACAGAGAAGATTAGCATGGTCCCTGCGAAAGGATGAGCCGCAAATCCGTGAAGCGCTCCATATTAGGAGTGGTGATGGCACAGTGGATAAGACACATGCCTTTGGTGTGAGAGACCCGGGTTCGAATCCACTGTGAGACACCAATGTGTCCCTGAGCAAGACACTTAACCCCTAGATGCTCCAGAGGCGTGCGACCTCTGACATATAGCAATTGTAAGTCGCTTTGGATAAAAGCGTCATGTAAATATAAATATAGTTTTAGCAATACATTAGTCCAAGCATTAGGCCTGTAATCTCAGTATATGTTGTATTACAGTGTCAGCTTTCTGTACTCTAGAAACATTATTCTGTAGATCAGTATCTGACTGTTCTGCAGTATAGAAGCAGAAATGTGTGTGTGTGTGTGTGTGTGTGTGTGTGAGTGTGTGTGTGTGTGTGTTGTGATTGGCTCTGACTCTGAGCACAGATGTGTGTGATGGTGGTAAATGGCCTCAGTGAGGCTGATTCGTTGTAACAGTGAGCGCTGCAGTGCATTGTGGGGGATTCTGGTGTTCTGGTGTGTTTTACACAGCGGCCCGTTGAGCGCTCGGTCCCGTCGCTGCGAGCGTCTGATGCTTCTGTCCCTCTGAGACCAGGAGGACATTTAGATGGAAAAAGAAACACTGTAAACAACATTTTAAAAGCACCGAGTCTGTTTGTGTTCAGACTCAAAGATCTGAATGTCACTGCATTAAAGACAAGATAGCAAAGCGAGTGTCATTTGTTGTAAAGCGTTCACACTAGTTACCAAGCATGTGAAAGAGTTGAGCAAGTATGAGAAACTGGATATGATCCTGTTATTATTATGTATAATGCATATATATATATATATAATACATAGTAAACCATATATATATATACACACACACTCACAAATAAACACACACACACAAACACAGAGTCATCATGTGTATATATATTTAATTAAATTTTAGTAATTAAAAAGAATGTCTAATGTATTAAAATCACAATATTTAAAATGAAATAAAAAGTAATCTGATATTAATGAAATAAAAGTTCCCTATATTATTATTTTCTAAATTCCGTTTTAATGCTTTAATAATATTTTAATAATCATAAAGCATGTCTAATGTATTGAAATCACAAAACTTATAAAGTAAATTAAAACTGATCAGATAATATTTTTTCCTTAATTCTGTTTTTTTTATTCCGTTTTAATGGTTTAATTAAATTTTAATAATCAAAAAGCTTGTGTTTTATATATGTATATAACGAGTTATTCACTTGATCAAAAATGGGGTGAATAAAACGAAGATCCGACATCAACGGTTTAACACTGACTTCAGCCGACTCGTGCATCGAATACAACGGCATTCAGACATTTCTTACCAGTTGTGTGAATGATCTGTGAGGTGTGTGTGTGTGTGTGTGTGTGTGTGTGTGTGTGTGTGTGTGTGTGTGTGTGTGTGTGTGTGTGAGTGTGTGTGTGTGTGTGTGTGTGAGAGAGAATGATCTGTGAGGTGTGTGTGTGTGTGTGTGTGTGTGTGCGAGAGAGAATGATCTGTGAGGTGTGTGTGTGTGTGTGTGTGTGTGTGTGTGTGAGAGAGAATGATCTGTGAGGTGTGTGTGTGTGTGTGTGTGTGTGTGTGTGTGTGTGTGTGAGAGAGAATGATCTGTGAGGTGTGTGTGTGTGTGTGTGTGTGTGTGTGTGTGTGTGTGTGTGTGTGTGTGTGTGTGTGTGTGTGAGTGTGTGTGTGTGTGTGTGTGTGAGAGAGAATGATCTGTGAGGTGTGTGTGTGTGTGTGTGTGTGTGCGAGAGAGAATGATCTGTGAGGTGTGTGTGTGTGTGTGTGTGTGTGTGTGAGAGAGAATGATCTGTGAGGTGTGTGTGTGTGTGTGTGTGTGTGTGTGTGTGTGTGTGTGTGTGTGTGAGAGAGAATGATCTGTGAGGTGTGTGTGTGTGTGTGCGTGAGAATGATCTGTGAGGTGTGTGTGTGTGTGTTTATGAGAATGACCTGTGAGGTGTTTGTGTGTGTGTGTGTGTTTGTGTGTGCGTGTGTGTGTGTGTGTGTGTGTGTGTGTGTGTGTGTGTGTGAGAATGATCTGTGAGGTGTGTGTGTTTATGAGAATGATCTGTGAGGTGTTTGTGTATGTGTGTGTGTGTGTGATCTGTGAGGTGTGTGTGTGTGTGTGTGATCTGTGAGGTGTGTGTGTGTGTGATCTGTGAGGTGTGTATGTGTGTGTGTGTATGTGTGTGTGTGAGAGAATGATCTGTGAGGTGTGTGTGTGTGTGTGTGAGAGAGAATGATCTGTGTGTGTGTGTGAGTGTGTGTGTGATCTGTGAGCTGTGTGTGAATGATCTGTGAGGTGTGTGTGTGAGAGAGAATGATCTGTGTGTGTGTGTGTGAGTGTGTGTGTGATCTGTGAGCTGTGTGTGAATGATCTGTGAGGTGTGTGTGTGTGTGTGTGATCTGTGAGGTGTGTGTGTGTGATCTGTGAGGTGTGTGTGAATGATCTGTGAGGTGTGTGTGTGTGTGAGTGTGTTTGATCTGTGAGCTGTGTGAATGATCTGTGAGGTGTGTGTGTGTGTGTGTGTGTGTGTGTGTGAGAGAGAGAGAGAGAATGATCTGTGAGGTGTGTGTGAATGATCTGTGAGGTGTGTGTGTGTGTGTGAGAGAGAGAGAGAATGTTCTGTGGTGTGTGTGTGTGTGTGTGTGTGTGAGAGAGAGAGAGAATGATCTGTGAGGTGTTTGTGTATATGTGTGTGTGTGTGTGTGTGTGTGTGTGTGTGTGTGTGTGTGTGTGTGTGTGTGTGTGTGAATGATTTGTGAGGTGTGTGTGTGTGTGTTTATGAGAATGATCTGTGAGGTGTTTGTGTATGTGTGTGTGTGTGTGTTTGAATGATCTGTGAGGTGTGTGTGTGTGTGTGTGTGTGAGAGAGAGAGAGAATGTTCTGTGTGGTGTGTGTGTGTGTGTGTGTGTGTGTGTGTGTGTGTGTGTGTGTGTGAGAGAGAGAGAGAATGATCTGTGAGGTGTTTGTGTATGTGTGTGTGTGTGTGTGTGTGTGTGTGTGTGAATGATTTGTGAGGTGTGTGTGTGTGTGTTTATGAGAATGATCTGAGGTGTTTGTGTATGTGTGTGTGTGTGTGTGTGTGAATGATTTGTGAGGTGTGTGTGAATGATCTGTGAGGTGTGTGTGTGTGTGTGTGTGTGTGTGTGTGTGTGTGTGTGTGTGTGTGATCTGTGAGGTGTGTGTGTGTGTGTGTGTGTGAGAGAGAGAGAGAATGTTCTGTGTGGTGTGTGTGTGTGTGTGTGTGTGTGTGTGTGTGTGTGTGAGAGAGAGAGAGAATGATCTGTGAGGTGTTTGTGTATGTGTGTGTGTGTGTGTGTGTGTGTGTGTGTGTGTGTGTGTGTGTGTGTGTGTGTGTGTGTGTGTGTGTGTGTGTGTGTGTGTGTGAATGATTTGTGAGGTGTGTGTGTGTGTGTTTATGAGAATGATCTGAGGTGTTTGTGTATGTGTGTGTGTGTGTGTGTGTGTGTGTGTGTGTGAATGATTTGTGAGGTGTGTGTGAATGATCTGTGAGGTGTGTGTGTGTGTGTGTGTGTGTGTGATCTGTGAGGTGTGTGTGTGTGTGTGTGATCTGTGAGGTGTGTGTGTTTGTCTGTGTGTGTGTGTGTATGTGTGTGTGTGTGTGTGTGTGTGTGTGTGTGTGTGTGTGTGTGTGTGTGTGTGTGTGTGTGTGTGTGTGTGTGAGAGAATGATCTGTGAGGTGTGTGTGAGAGAGAATGATCTGTGAGGTGTGTGTGTGTGTGAATGATCTGTGAGGTGTGTGTGTGAGAATGACCTGTGAGGTGTGTGTGTGTGTGTGTGTGTGTGTGTGTGTGTGTGTATGTGTGAGAGAGAGAATGTTCTGTGAGGTGTGTGTGTGTGTGTGTGTGTGTGTGTGTGTGTGTGTGTGTGTGTGTGTGAGAATGATCTGTGAGGTGTGTGTTTATGAGAATGATCTGTGAGGTGTTTGTGTATATGTGTGTGTGTGTGTGTGAATGATTTGTGAGGTGTGTGTGAGTGATCTGTGAGGTGTGTGTGTGTGTGTGTGTGTGTGTGTGTGTGGGTGTGTGTGTGATCTGTGAGGTGTGTGTGTGATCTGTGAGGTGTGTGTGTGTGTGTGTGTGTTTGTGTGTGTGTGTGTGAGAGAATGATCTGTGAGGTGTGTGTGTGTGTGTGTGAGAGAGAATGATCTGTGTGTGTGTGTGCGTGTGTGTGAGTGTGTGTGTGATCTGTGAGCTGTGTGTGAATGATCTGTGAGGTGTGTGTGTGTGTGTGTGTGTGTGTGATCTGTGAGGTGTGTGTGTGTGTGTGATCTGTGAGGTGTGTGTGAATGATCTGTGAGGTGTGTGTGTGTGTGTGTGTGTGTGAGTGTGTTTGTGATCTGTGAGCTGTGTGTGAATGATCTGTGAGGTGTGTGTGTGTGTGTGTGTGTGTGTGTGTGTGTGTGTGTGTGTGTGTGTGTGTGTGTGTGTGTGTGTGTGTGTGTGTGTGTGTGTGTGTGTGTGATCTGTGAGGTGTGTGTGAAAGCCGTTCATCCTCTTAAGTGACAGCGATCTGATTGGCTTCCAGGATCATCCATTAGAGCGACAGATCACCGGACTCTGATGGCTCTTTTCCCATGATGCACGGCGTTCCTCGCCTGCAGTGTGTCAGATGAACGACGATGCTTTAGCATTTCCTCATCCTGAGAGCGGCAGCTCGACTCTCTGATGCCTTCGCAGGAAGTTTGATTGACAGGCGATCTGACCAATCACAGCAGTCAGGAGAGTTAGTAGAGTAACGGCGGTGGATTTGAACTCTTCTGAACTGACGTCTTTCCGCGGTTGAAACAACATTCCTTCTGATGTTCATTCATATTTATTAGATGCTATAAAAATGAACTAGAAGGGAAGAGATGATCACGAGCAGATTTAACTTTATAATCGATCCATTGATCGATTATAATTGATTCATTCAGTCACATGATGACACAATATTCAAGTTTTAGCTGTCATCAACAACATGAGAGAGAATTTATAATCACAGAATTTACCTTTTATGAACCTGAATCTTTTATTTATCAATATTTTTATCTTTAGTTTTAAATCTGCTAGTTTTA
>NW_027508722.1:33477500-33480000 GCF_051911475.1 Siphateles boraxobius
TTGAATTTTATGCTAATTCTAACTGTATTCTACAGGCTTTATGTTCATCAATCCACTGTATTAAATGTAAGATGAACTATACATAGGCCTGGGTTAAATAATTATAGTGTGTTCTTTTTCCATAACTAATTCATTTCGATAAAAGGTTAATATAAAGTTACACCAAGTACTATTTTAACCCATATTACCTCGACACCACTAACACAAATGTTTCAGAATAAGAACAGAGGAAGAAACACGGAGAGATGAAACTCTGTGTGTATTGTTAGTAAATGAGATCAGGTTTAGACGAGTTCATGAACGGCTGCAGGGTTTACAGTTGATTTATAACGTCAGCAAACCTGCATTAAAGAGAATAGAGTTACAGAAGAAAACACTGGGTTATCAGGCGCCAGTGGTTAGATAGCGCT
This sequence comes from Siphateles boraxobius, assembly GCF_051911475.1. Lineage (NCBI taxonomy): Eukaryota > Metazoa > Chordata > Actinopteri > Cypriniformes > Leuciscidae > Siphateles > Siphateles boraxobius. The sequence goes on from NW_027508722.1 coordinate 33,477,911, forward strand.
GTGAATCCAGCAGAATCATGAGTGTCGATGAGAACTTGAATTGGCCACAACAGGAAGTTGAATCGGAATGACAGGAATTGATATTCACAGGTGCATTCTGGGAAATTAACTGTTCCTCCATTTTGATTCAAAGAGGTTAAAAGCACTCAATTACAGTACATGAATCTCATTTCATTTTAATTCTACTTCCATTCGAATTTAAATTGCAACGTGGAGTCCTGTTTGCTACCTCAATTCAAATCCAGGAATTGAGTTTTTGTATTGCTTTATTGAGATCTCTGTTGTGTTCAGATATCCCCAAAGGAGTCCGCATCCGTCTTCCAGGAAGAGTCGGAGCTGGAAAAACACTAGCTCAGATCGTCTGGTGTGTGAGACATTAGTGAGATCTCTACTGACACACACATGTGAGATGACTGGAGAAACATGTGTTTCCTGTAGGATTATTTACCTGTGTCCACAGCTCAGTTTCAGAGCTTATATTTAGCAGAGAGGTGACTCTCGCTCTGCTGTAACTAGGCAACAGAGACTGTGTGTTTCAGCTCAGATCTGATACACACTTTAGAAACATACAGCAGTGACTCAAGTTTTAAACTGCTTAAATATAGATTTTGTGGTTTTGTCTCACACTATATTGTAAATCGAAATTGTAATTTGCATCAATAAAATACGTTTTAAAACAAAAATTTCGTTTTATGATGTAAATGTAAATTTTTTGGGGAAAAAACACTTGGTTAAAAAATATTTGCAACAAAACTCTAAAAAAATTCTATAATTGAAATATTAGATTTTTTTTAACTTAAAGTAAATATTTAATATCTGGTTTGTTAAAGTAAAAACGTTTAAAATAAGTTTAAGTTGAAGCACTTAACTAAAACATACTGAAATAAAAATAAAATCTAAGCTAAATAGAAAAATGACAAGTACATAAAAAAACTCAAATTAAAACTGAACATGTAAAAATAAATGCTAATTTGACATTAATGAATACTGTAATCGTATATAAATAATACTAAAATAACACTGCCCAGATTAAGTGGGTGCCAGGGGGTTGCTAAGATGTTCTTAATGGTTGCTAGAAGGTTTCTAAGATGTTCTGGGTAGTTGCTAAGGTGTTTTTGGTGGTTGCCAGGGGGTTGCTCATGAAGATGTTCTAGGTGGTTACCAGGAGGTCTCTAAGATGTTCTGGGTGGTTTCTAAGGGGTTGCTAAGATGTTCTCTGTGGTTGCCAAGAGGTTTCTAAGAAGTTCTGGGTGGTTTCTAGGGTGTTGCTAAGATGTTTTGGTAGTTACCAGGGGGTTGCTAATGAAGATGTTCTGGGTGGTTTCTAGGGTGTTGCTAAGATGTTTTTGGTGGTTGCCAGGGGGTTGCTAATGAAGATGTTCTGAGTGGTTTCTAGGAGGTTGCTAAGATGTTCTTAGTGGTTGCTAGGAGGTTGCTAAGATGTTCTGGGTGGTTTCTAGGGTGTTGCTAAGATGTTTTTGGTGGTTGCCAGGGGGCTGCTAATGAAGATGTTCTGGGTGGTTTCTAGGAGGTTGCTAAGATGTTCTTAGTGGTTGCTAGAAGGTTGCTAAGATGTTCTGGGTGGTTGCCAGGGGGTTGCTAGCGAAGATGTTCTAGGTGGTCGCTACGAGGTCTCTTAGATATTCTGGCTGGGTTGTTTGCCAGGGGGTTGCTAGCGAAGATGTTCTAGGTGGTCGCTAAGAGGTCTCTTAGATGTCCTGGGTGGGTGGTTGCCAGGGGGTTGCTAGCGAAGATGTTCTAGTTGGTCGCTAAGAGGTCTCTTAGATGTTCTGGCTGGGTGGTTGCCAGGGGGTTGCTAGCGAAGATGTTCTTGGTGGTCGCTAAGAGGTCTCTTAGATGTTCTGGCTGGGTGGTTGCCAGGGGGTTGCTAGCGAAGATGTTCTAGTTGGTCGCTAAGTGGTCTCTTAGATGTTCTGGGTGGGTGGTTGCCAGGGGGTTGCTAGCGAAGATGTTCTATGTGGTCGCTAAGAGGTCTCTTAGATGTCCTGGGTGGGTGGTTGCCAGGGGGTTGCTAGCGAAGATGTTCTAGTTGGTCGCTAAGAGGTCTCTTAGATGTTCTGGCTGGGTGG
>NW_027508722.1:33485000-33512500 GCF_051911475.1 Siphateles boraxobius
GGAAGCTTGTTTCCGCTACAGAAACACATAAAACATTTTAAAAGATAATTGCAACTATATTTCTCAGAATTGTTAGTTCTTTACATCGCAATTCTTTTATATTTGAAAGGCAATAACCGATATATTGGCCGATAAATCTAAAACCAAATTTTTATATGATTTTTAAAAAGCCTGATTGCAAAAACGAAAGTCTCACTATTAAAAGCCGTCTCCCAAGCACACAATTATAATATTCTAATTATACGTTTATGTAGCCGATATAACAGTCTCGCGCTGCTCATTTTGCACCGAAATTTTTTTTCTTGTTTTGAAGTGATATCAATTATATTTCAAGCAATTCAAAAACATCATGTTGAAAAGTGCGCATCTGAAGCGTCCATTTTGCATTGCTATGTGTTCATTATTTTCAGGATACACGTCCATGGCTGTGTACACTGTGTTCAGGCCTTTGTCTTGAGTTTGCTCACCTTTAGCATCTGATCTGGGTTCAGTTTGGTTGATACGAGTGTTAAGGTGATGATACACAGATCAACTTTTTGAGCAATGTTGCCGTGAACGGGCAAACAGATGAGACACCACGACCGATCTAAATTATCCCGATAGAAATGTATTGCCGATTTTCATGGGAAAGTGCCCAAGCAACAGTCGCTCGGCAAGATATTTCAGCAACATTACTCAAAAAGTTGCGCTGTGCATCATCACCTTCATGTTAATGAAAACCCACTGATCTCAGAACAGCTGCTAAAACTTTAAATACCTTGAGTTTGAATCCTCTTAGTGACATATGGAGATTTTAGGAGCTGAAAGGAGCTCTGAACCGCTGGGGAAGTTTCTTAATTCCTGAATATCACGTTGACTGAATGCACGGAAAAGCCCTGATTGAGATGAGCTGAGGAAGAGGATTGTGGGATTGAATAGGAGAGGGTGCATTTGTCTTCTTAGATCAGTTTACACCACATAAACGTCACTCAGCAGGATTATACATTGGCTCTTTCTACAGTTGCATAGTTTCACCAGTAGTGGCGCCAGATGACTCTCTTTATGACGGAGTCGTTTCGATCATTTGTTGAACCAATTTATCCAACATCACTAATTCATTCACTAATGAAACAACTTACTGTTTTAATGAGCGAGTCATTGAATCATTCACTCAACCGTTTTGTTTCAAAACCCTTATCATTTCAGAACAAAACAAATGAGTGTAGTGTTTTCTCAGATGGCTTTCTTTCTTCCATAGAATGCAAAATGAGCAAAAAATACATTTAGAAAAGAAAACAAAGCACTATAACAGAAGTTCATCGGACTCATACTGTATTATACTTCTTCTGAAGTCTTAATGTGAGAAACAGACCCATATTTAAGTCATAATTCATGCTAATCCTTCAAGCTAAAGCTTTGAAGGGTGATATTGTCTTTATTCTGTTTTAATATATTGCTGTTTCTATAAAAGCAGATGGGCTTGTGATCGGAGATGCTCTTGGTGCACTGATGCATTCAGATGAATATGACTATGATCTTCAACTTTAACTCATGCTCTGTTTGAGATTGTGCAAGAGGAATGAATGCAGAAGTCCATGTCAGATACTCGCATCTATTTATAGTTAATAGAAAAAAGAGATGACATCATGTCTGTAGCAGTGTTTTTTAATGCAAGAAAATGCTCTGACATGTATAGTGTCATTTTGATGAGGAACTATTAGTAATTTTCTTATTTCTGCCGTAATATAGTTCCATTTTTAGAATTAGATACAGTATATATAATATAATATAATATAATAGGCCTATCTTGTGTATCCATCACCTGAAAAATTACTGTTTTTATGTCACAGGTAGCCAATTTTTTCCCATGCGCTTTCATGTGTTGATGTTGTTGATGGCCAGATTCCTCCTGAAATGTGTTTGATATCGGCTGTGGAGAATCACAAATCAGGGCTCGATAATTAACACTGATGAGGGTCAGGTCAGGGTCATCACAGGTTCGAGTCGAGCTGGTTGATGCGGTCCCGTATTTGCCCGCTTAAATTGATTTTCCGGTGCACTTTTTTCCTTTATAAATGCCTCTATAAAATAATGTTTAAAATAAAAAAATGTTCTGTAGAGAAATAGGCAATAATGGTAAAAAAGAAGTGATACTTTTAAATATTCAACATTAAACAGCCAGTAGGTGGCGGCAAGTCATTGTCTTTATGAGTGAGTCATCGAGTCATTCATTGATTCATCGATTCATTCATTGATTCATTCAGTACAGAGAAGAGTGACTGTATTTATGAGTAAGTCATTGAGTCATTGATTCATTCATTCAGTACAGAGAAGAGTTGCTGTATTTATGAGTGAGTCATTGAGTCATTCATTCATTCATTCATTCAGTACAGAGAAGAGTGGCTGTATTTATGAGTGAGTCATTGAGTCATTCATTCATTCATTCAGTACAGAGAAGAGTGGCTGTATTTATGAGTGAGTCATTGAGTTATTCATTCATTCAGTACAGAGAAGAGTGACTGTATTTATGAGTGAGTCATTGAGTCATTCATTCATTCAGTACAGAGAAGAGTGACTGTATTTATGAGTGAGTCATTGAGTTATTCATTCATTCATTCATTTAGTACAGAGAAGAGTGGCTGTATTTATGAGTGAGTCATTGAGTCATTCATTCATTCAGTACAGAGAAGAGTTGCTGTATTTATGAGTGAGTCATTGAGTCATTCATTCATTCATTCGGTACAGAGAAGAGTGGCTGTATTTATGAGTGAGTCATTGAGTCATTCATTCATTCAGTACAGAGAAGAGTTGCTGTATTTATGAGTGAGTCATTGAGTCATTGATTTATTCATTCAGTACAGAGAAGAGTGGCTGTATTTATGAGTGAGTCATTGAGTTATTCATTCATTCATTCATTCCTTTAGTACAGAGAAGAGTGGCTGTATTTATGAGTGAGTCATTGAGTTATTCATTCATTCATTCATTCATTCAGTACAGAGAAGAGTGGCTGTATTTATGAGTGAGTCATTGAGTTATTCATTCATTCATTCATTCATTCATTCATTCAGTACAGAGAAGAGTGACTGTATTTATGAGTAAGTCATTGAGTTATTCATTCATTCATTCATTCAGTACAGAGAAGAGTGGCTGTATTTATGAGTGAGTCATTGAGTTATTCATTCATTCATTCAGTACAGAGAAGAGTGACTGTATTTATGAGTAAGTCATTGAGTTATTCATTCATTCATTCATTCATTTAGTACAGAGAAGAGTGGCTGTATTTATGAGTGAGTCATTGAGTTATTCATTCATTCATTCAGTACAGAGAAGAGTGGCTGTATTTATGAATGAGTCATTGAGTTATTCATTCATTCATTTAGTACAGAGAAGAGTGGCTGTATTTATGAGTGAGTCATTGAGTTATTCATTCATTCATTCAGTACAGAGAAGGGTGGCTGTATTTATGAGTGAGTCATTGAGTAATTCATTCATTCATTCATTCAGTACAGAGAAGAGTGGCTTTATGATTTATGAACGAGTCATTGAATCATTGACTCGCACGATTCGTTCACGAATCACCGCTGTGTTGAAAACTGCTATTGTTTTCTTCGGAACTATTATTTAATTGCAAAATAGAGCAAACAATACTGACAAAACTGTTTAAAATGCACATCGCTTAATATGACCCTTTTTGTTGAACTGTTGTATAAAAATCACATGTGGATATTTAGGAAACATTGCATTCTTGCTCGTATAATATATGATCAGCATTAAAAACAAGAATTCACACAGGGTGTGTGTTTGTTCTGAAGAGAGTTTGAGTCCTAAATCGATCTCTATGCGCCGTCTGTGTCTATATATGTTCTGCATGCTAGTAAGTGCACGAATCCCTACTTCTACAAAGGTACATGTTCGAGAACAGCAGTGTTGTAACACGAGTCGCCAGGCAGAGTCAGTTTTGACTGAAAAGATGAGGTAATTTGATAGTTTATGTACATGTTTAGCATTAATGGTGTACATCTTCTTGATCATGTGACGTCATTCACCCACATCTCGAAACAGACACATGGATTTCCATGTTGCAGCCTGTTTCAGTTTATGATATACGGACAGTTTAGTGCATGCATTTCTTCCTTTCATATTAAAGTCCAGCTCATGTGGCAAAACCAATACTGTATTTATGCCATGAAATCGAATCCAGGACAGAGTATTTTTCGAGAGCTGATTTTTTAAAGACGTCTCGTGCAGTCTTTGCAACTTTGTGCATTATTAAGTTTGTCATCAGCAGATGGAAAAGCGTCTCCTAAAGCAGATTAAAGAAGCCGAAGCCCCTGAACGCTGAACTCTCGCTGTCCTGAACTTAAGCTTTCAAATCCTCAACAGACCCGAGAGAGGAACTTCATTCATCAACAGGGAATCAATAACATCTGGAGTTCCAGTATATTTTATAAAAATAAAAACTAATTCAAACTATTAATTTAAACTGTAATAGCATCTCAACGAGAGTCCTGAAGCCGCAGTAATGATGAAGATTTGAGAAGAAACTGCACTCGGGAAAATAAGAGAGAGTTAGAGGAGATTTATGCATGACTGATTCTGATGCTCTTTTATTATTTCTACATGCAAGTCACTGTGATATAAAATTAAAGGAGTAATGGTGAAGAGTTTCTGATCACTTCGGTCTATATTGTATTTATGACGATGTGATTTTTCTGGGATATTTCTTTGTGAGATTTGAGTTGGGCTCGTGACTCTTGGCTCGAATCTTGTAGGATTGAATTATTTATCTTGCGATCAAACCCAGAAGCGGCGGGAAACCGAGAGCTTGTTAAGCTGACAGATCCAAAGCTTCTGTCATTGTTTATCATAGAGATTGAGGCTCTTCAATATTTGATTTAGTGTTTTACCAGAGGAGTTTCTCAGGCCGGCTCTGTCTCCTCGATCACTTCCAGCCCATCAAATATTTGTGGACTCGAGGTTTCTGAAGGTTTCAATCAGGTTTGAACTCTCAAATTAAATTCATGAAAGCTGCAGGTAAGAATAATAGTATACTACATACATCCACACACAGCTATCTATCTATCTATCTATAAACAAAAATATTTATTTCTCTGCAAAAATCATATGCTGGTTCCACTCTTTTTTTGTAGTGAAACATTTTTTTTAAGTTAAATTCAATTGTCCATTTTTCAACATCCCATCATTGGTTTTTGCCAAATCATTCAGCACATGTGAAATGAAAATGGCTCAAAAAGATCAAAACCAACTAGCAAATGGACAGAACAGACCTTTATAAGATCATTAACACGACACACATCCAGAGGGAAATCTCATCCTCCTAAACCTTTACTAAATGCAATCATCTCTCCCATCCCATCAAAGATTGCAAATACAATAACACACAGTCTTACGGACATGTCCAGGTGTCAGTATTGAACTTTTTAGTGTCATTTTAATAGAATAAACGCACATTTAAAGGAGCAGTTCAATGTTAGATGAGAAATAATATCAATATTCACTCACCAAACTCAGATTTTCCATTTAAAAGTCAGTTGGTTTTAATGCTTTTATGGTCTTTTGTCCTTTTTGAAGCTCGACAAGTGTGAGATTTTGGATTAAAAAAAGAAATGTACAAAAAGTTTAAAAAGGTTTATTGCCAGGATTGTCTCATATGATGAGGAATATGATGCTGTGTTGTCATTCAGATGAGATGACTAATGGAGTCTGTCCCGTTTAGATGAAGGGAACTCTTGTGCTCTTCCCGAGACATGGCTCTTGTGTTCGATTGGCCTGTGACTTGTTTTAACGCCTCGGATGAAGAAAGAAATTAGATTTATCTGCATATTTCATGTGTGAATTTGTCTGGAGCTGCTCTGCCAGGAATCTCTCAATGAGACATTTCTCATCATCTACATTTGAGCTCGATCAAAGGAGCTGTATGTTGTTTGTTTATGAAGAAATATATATATATATGCAAAGACATTGAAGGACATTTTCTATTTTTGCAAAATATGGCTATTAAAACTGTTTTTGTACACTCTAAAAAATGCTGGGATAAAAACAACCATTTCTGGGTTATTTTTACCCAGCTTGTTGGGTTTTATACATTAACCCATTTGCTGGGTTGTTTTTTTGACAGTGCTGGGTCAGTCAAATTGATATTGAAGGTTTTTCATTTTAAATAATAAAAATGCACTCTAAAATCTCTGTCATATATATATGGACAGGAACAGTTTGTATACAATATTTTATATTCAATGGAAAGTCTGTCTTTCTACAGTCATAAAATACTGAAAAACATTTAGTAAACGTTTAGGACGTGACAGGAGCGGCCAATGGGAATCTGTGGGATGAAACTGGTATCAGTTGGCTGTTCCAGTTCATTAAATGGAAATCTTATATATTCTTTTTTTAAAAGTTACATAAAAACAGCTTTAGCTTGTGCCATCTTTTTCTGTCAGACATGTACAGTAATAGTGTTATAGGAAAACAATGTAATACAAACCTTGATTTCATTCAGGAATATTCCCCTCAGGAAGTTTTCTCTCAGAACAGAACACAAAATGACAGTTGACAAATGTATCCAGTTTTACATTTGGGTTACATTGACCCAGTGCTGGGTAGGTATGTGTTGACCCAGCATCTGAGCTACAAAAAAACTACTCAGCGCATGGGTAAAAATATTTAAAAATAACCCAATTAAATGACCCAGCAGTCTGAACCCAGCATTTGGGTTAAAAAATTAAGAGTGTTGAAGAGAAATTGACATTTCTAGTCCTAATTTGACTGAATTCACCTCTCTATTAGACATCACAGATGACTCTTAATTTGTGATTTGGGTTAATGTGTGATCGATCACCTAATCATCAAATAAAATGTAAAAAGGATCGACGCAATAAGCATAAGCTTCAGCCGACATCTTTTCGGTCAAGCAACTTTTTTTTTTTATACTATTGTTTACATTGTAATTTCATTTTTGTTTTCATTTTTGTTTGTAAATTGTTTTTCTTTTTTTCCCATTTATTTTGAAGTTGACCGAAATAAATCTTAACTAACTAACTAATTATGGGTGGCATTTCCGGTTTGAGGAACTTCCATTCAAAAACACTGAAACGAATCATTTCAAATCATAAGGTTTCCCTACAAATAAAGCCGATCCGTCAGTTTCACTCAATGAGCTGTCAGTTTTCTTTCATGTTTTGTTGAAGAATATCCATCGCATCCATCTTGATTCTGTCCCGCAACAACATTTATGTTAAATTGAAGCCCTCTTGATTTTATAATCGTAAACCTTTTTTTGTTGTTGTTGAAAGTGCATCTCTTCATCTCCAGTGAGTCTGGGAATAAACAGCTCGTGTTTGGGGTGCTTGTAATGTGTTTTGACAACGTTTTGCTTCATGCTTCACTGGGGGGATTTGAAAGGCTTTTTTTAGTCGCAGGGGTTTCTAATAATAAGGCCTGAAGTCCCTGAGGAGGGTCTCGACGCGGGACGTGTCCGGCCATGAGCTCTAATAGGTGCTGAATGATGAGATCAGGCCTTTCGAGGTCAAGACACCTGAGGATTTCTGAGGAAGAGCTCAGGCGGGATGCCAGGAGAAATACAGCTCCATCTACATGACATCATCGTTTTACTTAAAGGTCCCATATTGTCAAAACTGAAATTTCCTTGATTTTTTCAGGTCTAGGCTCTATGAAACTACCATATAAGTTTCAAAGCAGTCGATACACAGACAAATGCACACAGCCTGCATAAAGTAGCTGTGCTTTTCACAAGCTGTTGTGACTTCCGTATATTTGTGATGTCAGAACTACTGAGTCACCAATGGTGGGTCACTCAGAAAACAACAGGCCAATCAGAAGAGAGGCTCATGAATATTAAGTAGACAGGCCAAAATCGAGCTGTTCGTGGCAGAGCTCCTGAGAAAGCAGCTGTAAACATATATCAACATGGTTTTTGGTACTTATATACCGCAAATATATATTCTTAAGGACATCAAAACCTAAAATAAAACTTCAGAAAGTTGTACAATATGGGACCTTTAAAGTAACGACCGTTTGTTAAATACTTCAGTAAAGAAACAGCAGTATGATTAGCCTAGTGAAAAATAATGTATTTGAAATACATTTATTTTATGCTTAGTATCCACATTATTCCTGCGCCCCATGATGCGAATTATGGCTGTAACTTCCGTTAAGCTGTTCACAATCAGTGAAAGACTAAGTCTATTGACGCTATAATATATATATTTTAAACTGTGTACAATGGCATTACATTATTCAACTCAACCTTCAACCATTGAACATTAAAATGACATTTAAAAGTGTAAAAGCATCAACAAGGTACTTTCAACAGGCCATGAATAATCCCAGAAGCATGAAATCGGACGGTTAAATATCACTGTAATCTGTATTATGTAACATACGTTGCCTTAATAATAATAATACAAATGAAAAAACCATTGCATGATATTATTTCAAAGTGATTTCAGTCATTTTGACGGATAATAAATTGTATTTACCTGTGAAAACAAACCTGGAAGAAGAAAAAAACACTACTCATAGCGCTAGTAAACGCTATTTTCTGCAGAAACATGAATCTCAGCACAGATGGTGTGTTTGTGCTCGTGAAACACTGGTGTTAGTCACGTCTTCCGAGTGTCCGTCACCGCGTCTGACGTGTGTTAGTGAAGACAGACGCCGCGGGATATTTCCCATGATGACTCACACAGGAGTGTGTGTCGGACTGTAAACGACTGTGTGTGAGAGCGGCACCTGCTCTCGCCTGCGGCCTGTGTGTGTGTGTGTGTGTGTGTGTGTGTGTGCGCAACACCTGCTGACCCCCAGAATGCCCTGCGTTTGACACTGACTGACATGAGGCGCTGATGCTCATGGTCCTACAGTAACTCTACAGATGTGTTATGCTGAGACACTTGACACTGAAGATTAATGAGGAGCGTAAAGCTGGTGACGATTCTAGCGGCTCCAGCTTTTTTGAGTCTGTATCTAAAGGTTCAGCTGGGCTTTTCCCATCTTTTCCCATCCCGCTCGCTCCGTTCATGTGGGTTTGTCTCAATCTTGGCTCAGCAGACGAGATGAAATGTGACATGAACATGACAGAATTTACTGTATGCTCTTAGAAATCTGACATTGACTGATGAGAGAGCCTGTGCTTTATTTGTGTTTTCTTTCTGGAATTTATCTTTGAATGCAAGTTTTTGTTTTAAAGTCCCCCTGTAGTCAATAATTGTATCCCTTAAAACTCATTTTTGATCACCAAAATTATATATTTCAATGTTTTTAAAAAAAAAAAAAAAAAAAAGAACTTCATGCCTTAAAATATCTTGAATGTAACTCGACACCCTTCCCTCATTTAGTATGCATGGTTCTATGAATATGCAAATGAGCCCCGCCTCCACTCACTCACTCACTCAGAGATCCACTCGTTGACGATCACACGTTGATCTGATTGGTTACAAGGTAGTTTGTGACGTCAGAAACACCAGCGATTTCAAAGCGTGTTTTTGAGACTGTCTTTGGTTCACTGCAGTTTTAAGGAGAAAATACTCAGCAATGCTGTCGACTTATGAATTTACACATGGATTGTCTTAAAGCATATTAAAAACACCACATAGACACATAAACAACATTAAAAGCTGGATTTTCACCACAGGGGGCTTAAAATCGTAATAATTTTAATTATTGTAAAAAATATTTTTTTTTTGTGTTACTTTGCTATTGTTCATGTCTTTTTTTCTGTCAGCATAAATGAATTAGGACCCTTTATGCGTCTCTCAGACTGCCGTTTTGTGTAACGAGCTCATAAACGTCCTGGTTGTCTGTGTTCATTTAATCATATCGCAGTCAATCAGCTGATTGTTGTGTTGCACTGAAAACACAAGTCAGGACGTGTCTGTCAGCGCGCCGAGCGTCTCAAAGACGTCCTGACAGCGAGAATACTTTTATAACATTAGTTCCACTTGCGTGTGTGTGGGCCTTGTTTGTTGTGCTATAATTATAATGTGTCAAATTGTGTTTCCAAACAGCTTTACTTAAACTTAAATGCACTAAAATGTGCATGACGTGCATTTGTGCGTCAAAACACTTAATTATGTAAATGAGTGAGAAACACTCGGTGAGTATCTCCTAAAGCAGCTTTATATAAGACCATCATCAGAGGTCATGAGAGGTCAACTCCTCTCGTACACCAACACAGCACACTTGTGTCAAACCACCCTCCCTCGCTAGTGCGCTCCTGTTTTATATCACAATATTTCACTATATTACTGTTTTTGAAACCTTCACATGAAAATAAATGTGTTTAGAGCTGTCAAGTGATTAAAACGTTTGATCTAATTAATTACAATGTGCCGATTAATTAATCTGATTAATCGCACATCTGATTTGGCTGATAAATTACCCTAAAAGATTATTTAAAGTCATTATTGTGTTATATGCGAAAAAACATCAAATAGACATTACAAAAAGTAGCTTTAGAAAGAAATATTGGATTTGATTCAACATAGAGTTTATTACACATAAAGGTTTAGGCTAAAAGGGACTTTTTTTTTTCTTTTTCTATTATAAGCTGCATCTGGATTTGTATTTAGATATATTTACAGACCAAAACAGTTTTGTTAACAACATTCTTTGAAATGTCTTTTTTTACTTGAAATACAGTCATACAGGTTTAAAAAGACATGAGGGACAGTACATGATGATACAATTTTCATTTTTGGGTAAAATATACCGAAAATATATATATATATTTTTTTAAATGTTTTATGAAGTGAAATTTGTGGCGGTAAGTGTCTAAATGAGTGAGTCATTGATTCATTCGATTCGTTCAAACAGCTGATTCATTCAGAAATGAAGTAAATTACTTTCTTTATAAATGAGTCATTGAATCATTGGTTCACCCGATTGATTTGTTCAAATCACAGATTCATTTAGAAACTAAACATTTCTGCTCTTGCTTTATAGGTAATATTTTTGTTGGCACAATTAAGCAAAAACAGACAATATTGTGTCTAAAATACAACACGATATAAACTTCTTATTTATTGAACTGCTATTGAACGTGCTATTCGGGATAAAAACAGCAGTCGTGTGATATTGCGTAACTATGTCAAATGATATAAATATCAGACAAAAACCCATACAGGGGCATTTTTGCCATGATAACTTGAATTTTATGCTAATTCTAAATGTATTCTATAGGCTTCATCACGCAGTGAGTTCATGTTCATCATAAACTATGAAATGTAAGGTGAACTACGTAGGTCTGCGTTAAATCATTTTAATTGTTATTTTTCCATAGCTAATTAATTAAATTAACACATTAAATCAACAGCCCTAATATATTCACACGCACGCGCACACACACACACACACACACACACACACACACACACACACACACACACACACACACACACACACACACACACACACACACACACACACACACACACACACACACACACACACACACACACACACACACACACAGAGACATGTGAAGGGTCCAAAAACAGTAATATTGCAAAACCAATTAAGTCCCCCTGTGGTGAAAATCCAGCGTTTAATGTTGTTTATGTGTCTATGTGGTGTTTTTAATATGCTTTAAGACAAAGCATGTGTAAATTCATAAGTCGACAGCATTGCTGAGTATTTTCTGCTTAAAACTGCAGTGAACCAAAAACACGATTTGAAATCGCTGGTGTTTCTGACGTCACAAACTACCTTGTAACCAATCAGATCAACGTGTGATCGTCAACGAGTGGATCTTTGAGTGAGTGAGTGAGTGGAGGCGGGGCTCATTTGCATATTCATAGAACCGCACATACTAAATGAGGCAAGGGTGTCGAGTTACATTCAAGATATTTTAAGACATGAAGATGGAAAAAAACATTTAAATATGTCATTTTGGTGTCAAAATATGAGTTTTAAGGAATACAATTATTGACTACAGGGGGACTTTAAAATCTGCATGTATATGCATCTCTCAGACTGCCGTTTTTGGGTAACGAGCACATATTCAACCACAGCATTTATTGCATATTGGTGTATATTTGGTGTATGAATGCCACTCTAAATGAAACGTTTCCAAACACAAGCATCTTTAAATCATCCGTCCTCCTCTCTCTTCAATCCAGGTTCTGTCTCTGGGCGCCGATGTTCTCCCGGAGTATAAACTCCAGGCTCCTCGGATCCACAAGTGGACGGTCCTGCACTACAGCCCGTTTAAAGCGGTGTGGGACTGGCTGATCCTGCTGTTGGTGATCTACACCGCAATCCTCACGCCGTACTCCGCAGCCTTCCTCCTGGACGAGGAGGAGGAGGAGCTGTCCATGCAGAACTGTGGATACTCCTGCAGTCCTCTCAACGTGGTGGACCTCATCGTGGACATCATGTTCATCATCGACATCATCATCAACTTCCGCACCACATACGTCAACGCCAACGACGAGGTGGTCAGCCACCCGCTGAGAATCGCTGTGCATTACTTTAAAGGCTGGTTCCTCATCGACATGGTGGCCGCGATCCCCTTCGACCTGCTCATATACCGGACCGGGGAGGAGGTGAGTGCTGAGGTGAGGGGAATCATGGGAAACTTTCTCGCTCTTGTGCTTTTACTCTTGTGTTCTCATTCATCTTTCGACTGCAAATGTTGTCGGCTCGAATGAAAGCTTGCTTGAGATGTTGCTCTTTTGTGTTTTCGTTTGATGCTTTGAATTAAAGTGTCTGCTAATTGATTGTTGGTGGCCAGAAAATATTGGCTAAATCACAAACAAATCTCAGTTACACTTACGGTGTCATTGGTACAGTGTAATTAATTATGTTAGCGCTGGGCAACGATTAATTGCATCCATAATAAAAGTTTGTGTTTACATGATATATTTGTGTGTACTGTGTATAATTATTTTGTGTATATATAAATACAAACACATGCATGTATATATTTAAGAAATATGTGCATGTATATATATTAATACATGAGTTCTATAATGTATACATATTTTATATATAAATAACCCTTATTTCTTAAAACACAAACTTTTATTTTGGATGCAATAAATCGCGATTAATCATTGCCCAGCACTAAATTATGTATGTATATACTGAGTAATATTTATTAACTACATGTACTTTCGATAAGGTTAGGTTTGGATTAGGGTTTGGTTGAGGGTTAGTTGCATGTAATTATGCATAATTTACGGTTATTACAATGGTAAGTATATGTAACATATGTAACAGGGATATTGTAAAATAAAGTGTAACCAACCTCTCTTTTGAATTCATGAAATTGCGCACATTTGTCTCTTCAGTGAACACCAATAACAAATTATCAATAAGTGGTTAAAAAAAAACATAAATCTGTGTCCGTTTTTTGTTTTAATTTCTCTGCTGTATTTTTTATTTTTTTAGTAAAGTCAAAGTGTATATATCATTCAAAAGTTGTTGTTTTTTACAACAATTAACACTTTTATTCATCAAGGACACATTAAATTGATCAAAAGTGTCATTAAAAACATTTATAATTTCATTTATAATTTTATATTCAAATAAATGCTGTTCTTTTGAACTTTTTTGTTCATCAAAGAATCCTTAAGAATAAAAGAAGAATATCACGGTTTCCACAAACATATTGTTTTTTAACATTGATAATAATCATAAGAGCATCAAATCATCATATTATAGTGATTTCTGAAGGATCATGTGACACTGAAGACTGGAGTAATGATGCTGAAAATTCAGCTTTGATCACAGGAATAAATTACACTTTACTATATATTCACATAGAAAACAGATGATTTACATTGTAATAATATTTCACTATTTTTACAGTATTTTTGATAATTGAGCAGAAGAGACTTCTTTCAAATGTGTGTGTGTGTGTGTGTGTGTGTGTGTGTGTGTGTGTGTGTTTTTGTGTGTGTGTGTGTGTGTGTGTGTGTTAATATATTAGGGCTGTTGATTTAATGTGTTAATTTAATTAATTAGCCATAGAAAAATAACAATTAAAATTATTTAACACAGACCTACGTAGTTCACCTTACATTTCATAGTTTATTGATGAACATGTGTGTGTGTATATATATATATGAATCTGATGCATTAAATTTAAAAATAATGAAAGGAAAGGATTACAAGGTGTAAGGTGAAGATATGTGTGAAAAGTAATACAATGCATTTATAATAAAGATGTAGATTTTTAAAGCTAAAATTGTAGAAATATAAAAGAGTGTTTTTTTCTGTATCCTCTCGTTCCAGACGACCACCTTCATCGGCCATAATGCAATAATATTTCAAAATGTATCACTGAGCAGAAACGACTTCTTTCAAACACATGAAAAACATATTTCTGGTGTCCCTTTAAAACTCTGCATCTTTATTATGATGCTTAATTTATTAAAGTTAAAATTTTCGAAATGAAAAAGAGTGTTTTGTCTGTATCCTCTGGTTCCAGACGACGACCCTCATCGGCCTCCTGAAGACGGCACGACTCTTACGGCTGGTGCGAGTGGCTCGTAAACTGGACCGTTACTCTGAGTACGGGGCGGCCGTGCTGTTCCTGCTCATGTGCACCTTCGCTCTGATCGCTCATTGGCTGGCCTGCATCTGGTACGCCATCGGGAACGTGGAGCAGAACCGCTCCATCGGCTGGCTTCACGCGCTCGGCGTTCATCTGGGCAAACAACACAACATCAGCATCCCGAGATCAGGACCCAGCATCAAGGATAAGTACGTGACGGCGTTATACTTCACCTTCAGCAGCTTGACCAGCGTGGGCTTCGGGAACGTGTCGCCGAACACCAACTCAGAGAAGATCTTCTCCATCTGCGTCATGCTCATAGGATGTGAGTGTGTTACAGTTAGAGATGCATGATATATATATGCTCATAGGATGTGAGTGTGTTACAGTTAGTGATGCATGATATATATATGCTCATAGGATGTGAGTGTGTTACAGTTAGTGATGCATGATATATATATGCTCATAGGATGTGAGTGTGTTTCAGTTAGTGATGCATGATATATATATGCTCATAGGATGTGAGTGTGTTACAGTTAGTGATGCATGATATATATATGCTCATAGGATGTGAGTGTGTTTCAGTTAGAGATGCATGATATATATATGCTCATAGGATGTGAGTGTGTTTCAGTTAGAGATGCATGATATATATATGCTCATAGGATGTGAGTGTGTTTCAGTTAGAGATGCATGATATATATATGCTCAAAGGATGTGAGTGTGTTTCAGTTAGAGATGCATGATATATATATGCTCATAGGATGTGAGTGTGTTTCAGTTAGAGATGCATGATATATATATGCTCATAGGATGTGAGTGTGTTTCAGTTAGAGATGCATGATATATATATGCTCATAGGATGTGAGTGTGTTTCAGTTAGAGATGCATGATATATATATGCTCATAGGATGTGAGTGTGTTTCAGTTAGAGATGCATGATATATATATGCTCAAAGGATGTGAGTGTGTTTCAGTTAGTGATGCATGATATATATATGCTCATAGGATGTGAGTGTGTTTCAGTTAGTGATGCATGATATATATATGCTCATAGGATGTGAGTGTGTTAGAGTTAGTGATGCATGATATATATATGCTCATAGGATGTGAGTGTGTTACAGTTAGTGATGCATGATATATATATGCTCATAGGATGTGAGTGTGTTTCAGTTAGTGATGCATGATATATATATGCTCAAAGGATGTGAGTGTGTTTCAGTTAGAGATGCATGATATATATATGCTCAAAGGATGTGAGTGTGTTTCAGTTAGTGATGCATGATATATATATGCTCAAAGGATGTGAGTGTGTTTCAGTTAGTGATGCATGATATATATATGCTCATAGGATGTGAGTGTGTTTCAGTTAGTGATGCATGATATATATATGCTCATAGGATGTGAGTGTGTTTCAGTTAGAGATGCATGATATATATATGCTCATAGGATGTGAGTGTGTTTCAGTTAGAGATGCATGATATATATATGCTCATAGGATGTGAGTGTGTTTCAGTTAGTGATGCATGATATATATATGCTCATAGGATGTGAGTGTGTTTCAGTTAGTGATGCATGATATATATATGCTCATAGGATGTGAGTGTGTTTCAGTTAGAGATGCATGATATATATATGCTCATAGGATGTGAGTGTGTTACAGTTAGTGATGCATGATATATATATGCTCATAGGATGTGAGTGTGTTTCAGTTAGTGATGCATGATATATATATGCTCATAGGATGTGAGTGTGTTTCAGTTAGTGATGCATGATATATATATGCTCATAGGATGTGAGTGTGTTACAGTTAGTGATGCATGATATATATATGCTCATAGGATGTGAGTGTGTTTCAGTTAGTGATGCATGATATATATATGCTCAAAGGATGTGAGTGTGTTTCAGTTAGAGATGCATGATATATATATGCTCATAGGATGTGAGTGTGTTTCAGTTAGTGATGCATGATATATATATGCTCAAAGGATGTGAGTGTGTTTCAGTTAGTGATGCATGATATATATATGCTCAAAGGATGTGAGTGTGTTTCAGTTAGAGATGCATGATATATATATGCTCATAGGATGTGAGTGTGTTTCAGTTAGTGATGCATGATATATATATGCTCAAAGGATGTGAGTGTGTTTCAGTTAGTGATGCATGATATATATATGCTCAAAGGATGTGAGTGTGTTTCAGTTAGAGATGCATGATATATATATGCTCATAGGATGTGAGTGTGTTTCAGTTAGTGATGCATGATATATATATGCTCATAGGATGTGAGTGTGTTTCAGTTAGTGATGCATGATATATATATGCTCATAGGATGTGAGTGTGTTACAGTTAGTGATGCATGATATATATATGCTCATAGGATGTGAGTGTGTTTCAGTTAGTGATGCATGATATATATATGCTCAAAGGATGTGAGTATGTTTCAGTTAGTGATGCATGATATATATATGCTCATAGGATGTGAGTGTGTTTCAGTTAGTGATGCATGATATATATATGCTCATAGGATGTGAGTGTGTTACAGTTAGAGATGCATGATATATATATGCTCATAGGATGTGAGTGTGTTTCAGTTAGTGATGCATGATATATATATGCTCAAAGGATGTGAGTGTGTTTCAGTTAGAGATGCATGATATATATATGCTCATAGGATGTGAGTGTGTTACAGTTAGTGATGCATGATATATATATGCTCATAGGATGTGAGTGTGTTTCAGTTAGAGATGCATGATATATATATGCTCATAGGATGTGAGTGTGTTTCAGTTAGAGATGCATGATATATATATGCTCAAAGGATGTGAGTGTGTTTCAGTTAGAGATGCATGATATATATATGCTCATAGGATGTGAGTGTGTTTCAGTTAGAGATGCATGATATATATATGCTCAAAGGATGTGAGTGTGTTTCAGTTAGTGATGCATGATATATATATGCTCATAGGATGTGAGTGTGTTTCAGTTAGTGATGCATGATATATATATGCTCATAGGATGTGAGTGTGTTTCAGTTAGTGATGCATGATATATATATGCTCATAGGATGTGAGTGTGTTTCAGTTAGAGATGCATGATATATATATGCTCAAAGGATGTGAGTGTGTTTCAGTTAGTGATGCATGATATATATATGCTCATAGGATGTGAGTGTGTTTCAGTTAGTGATGCATGATATATATATATGCTCATAGGATGTGAGTGTGTTTCAGTTAGTGATGCATGATATATATATGCTCAAAGGATGTGAGTGTGTTTCAGTTAGAGATGCATGATATATATATGCTCATAGGATGTGAGTGTGTTTCAGTTAGTGATGCATGATATATATATGCTCATAGGATGTGAGTGTGTTTCAGTTAGTGATGCATGATATATATATGCTCATAGGATGTGAGTGTGTTTCAGTTAGTGATGCATGATATATATATGCTCATAGGATGTGAGTGTGTTTCAGTTAGTGATGCATGATATATATATGCTCATAGGATGTGAGTGTGTTTCAGTTAGAGATGCATGATATATATATGCTCATAGGATGTGAGTGTGTTTCAGTTAGTGATATATCGGCCGTTATATCGGGATCGGTTCATTTACATGTTCATTTTTAAAGTTATGCTTATCAGCCTGATATTAGTTTTAATAATTAATAATTTAATAATTAATTTTAAATTGTGACATTATTTTCATGGCAAATTCTAAATTCCATATTTTATGTTTTTTGGGGGGTATTTTTAAGTTTGTAGTAATTTCCCCCTATCTTTAATGGTGGTTCTCATTACTGTAATACAGCAATTTTATACAGTTTTACATTATATCATTACATATAGGGATGCATAATATATCGGCCACCATATCGGTATCGGCCGATATATGTTCATTTTTAACATTATCGTTTTCGGCCCGATAAAAAAACGTGGCTGATATATTAAAGCCGATAAATAATGTATTATTTCCTTCAGCTGAGACGCTTCATATGTGCACTGTACAACATGATGGTTTTGAATTGCTTGAAATATGATTGAAATTCAAAATAAAAATACAGTTCAGTGCAAAATGTTTGGTCATTTAACTACATACAATTATAATGAGAATAATGGCTTTTAATTCTGAGACTTTTTTTTGGTAATCAGGCTCTCAAAAATGATGGATTTATATTTATCGGCCATTATATCGGTTTTCAGCTTTCAAATATATAGAATTATCGGTATCGGCCAAAATGTTCATACCGCTGCATCCCTTGTTTTATTATCTCCGGATCTCTGTTATGATCAGTGACGATAAACTTAGATATTGAGCACATGTTCATCATAATAGAGGTGTATTCAAGTCTTTGTGTGTATAAATTGCCATTTTAAATGTTTTGATTAACTTAATAATCCTGAGAAAACAAATCAAGCATAATAGACTCATTAAACCAGGTCTAATTTTTGACCTTCATCCTAAATATTCTTGTAGCTCTGATTAAACCTTCATTACAGATGTGCTTGTTTGTTTTGTAGGCTATATTTTTAATAGAGCTCTTTTTAGTGTGCACTTTATGATCAAACCTCATCATGCTGATGAAACATCCTCCCTTTTTAATTTTCCGTTAACAAATCAACCTGATAGCTCATTTTTGAAGGTCTTGATCGCAGCAATTAATGATAAATTGCCAGTTTAATATCTCTGCCGCATATATATCAGACCTCAGTGACCGTGAAATAATTTCCGTTTTTATGGCCAGTACAAGCATTTATCATCGGAGCTGCAGAATTACATTTTGTTAGAGGGCAAAAGTTCAAAAGGACAAAATCAACATGACTTCTTTGATCCGAGACAAGATTTTTCATTTAATTAATTAGCTCATTCCAAGCTGAAGTCCCCAGACTGCAGTGATCAGGCACAACATTCACTGAATCACTACAAACACACTCATTTGATCAATTATATTTCTTTTCTCTTTTTAATTTTTACTGCTTCTATTGGATTTCTTTCTTTCTTTAGTGTGTTAGAATAAATCTCAAGGAATCAATCCAGGTCATATTTAACCCCATCATATTTTATTTTATTTTATTTATTAGATTTTTAAAATTTTACATCATGACATTATTTTCATGACAAAATCTAATTTCCGTATTTTATGTCTTTTTAATTCTTGTTTTTTTGTTTGTTTTTGTTTTTAATTTCCCCTACTTTTAATGGTGTTTCTCATTACTGTAATACAGCGATTTTATACTGTTTTACATTACAACTAGAGATGCAAGATATATATCGGCCACCATATCAGTATCGGCCGATACTGTAAATTTTAATGTTATCCTTATCAGCCTGATAAGAAAATTTGGCCAATATATTTATTTACAAATTTAAATAGTTTCATATACATTTAATGCATATATATATATATATATATATATATATATATATATTAGGGCTGTCAAAATAACGCGTTAATTTCGATTAATTAATCTGAGAAGAAATAACGCGTTAAAAAAAATAACGCAGATTAATCCATTCCGTTTTGACCTTTGCGGAGCCGTTCTAGCGTTCGTGTAAAAAGAAGGAGGGAGACAAGAACGCGCTGCTTGGATCATTGTTTGGAACATTTAGCCTACTTTTAACAAACGGAGTTCGTCAAACTCTAAAGTAGGCCTACAACATCAATGAAAAGCATCCAGGAGTCAGTGTGTGCGTGAGTCGGCGAGTGTGTCTGAGAGAAAGCGCGCTTGTGTGTGTGTGTGTTGTAACTTTTCACGCGCTCTCACGTCACACAACCATTTTCTCACGCACAGAAAAATCGCGCACCAAAGAGAGGACACGGAAACAGACAAGACAGAGCACGTTACTTATGATATTAAAAAAATCTCAGCTCTCAGATTCTGTTAATTTTATTACGAAAATCAAACTATACCGTTTTGGCGCTTGTAAATGTGAAATGACAGATCCCTATAGCGGCACGTGAACCGATCATCTCTAGCTAATAGTAAATAAACACGAATGACCAATGTTGAAAGATACAGTAGGGCAGCCTAAAACTTACCGAAATGTATATTCCTCGATCAATCAGTGTTTTTCAACCGCGAAAAGAGGTCAATAAAACAGCTGGAGAACAATTATGTCACATAACATTTAGCCCTAAGTTAGCCTACCTCAGGAAAGCCATTTCATGACCATATAGCATGTTATAGTTGGCTATAAAAAAGAGCTATATAGAGTATTTTTCAAAATTTATGTAGCCTACTAGTATATTACGTATGGATTATATTTTTACTTATATCGAAGTTGTTATTTGTAATAAACAAGCATTATATTTAATTTGAGCTATTTTTAACCTTAAATACTACCAGCTGATATGGCTCTCTGTATTTTTACAGCATTGGGTGAGATTTTTTTTTCTTGAGAAAAATGAATGCCTATCTTGTGTACCTAATATTTATCCAAATGAGTCAATATTGCATCAAATCACAATAATTAAATTAAATTGAAATCGTGAAATTTGTGTCAAGCAATAATAATAAAAACGTAGCTTACCAGAAATTGTACCATGTAAACATTGTAAGATTGTGTATGCGATTAATTTAGATTAATTAATTACAGAGTATGTAATTAATTAGATTAAAAATTTTAATCGATTGACAGCCCTAATATATATATATATCACTTCAATCACTTAAAAAAAGGAAAATACAGTTGCAAAATGTTCTTCATATAGGCTACATATAATCATAATGAGAATAATGGCTTTTTAATGGTGAGACTTTTGTTTTTGTATTCAGGCTCTCAAAAATTATAAAAAAAATTAAGATTCAGATTTATCGGCCAATATATCGGTTATCGGCTTTCAAATATAAAGAATTATCGGTTGTCGTATCGGCCAAAATTTTCATATCGTTGCATCCCTAGCTACAAATTCTGTAATAAAATGTTTTTACCTTTTAAAATCAGCACAAAGTAAATAAAGTTCAACCAATACCATTGAGATGTACAAATACTCCACAGAATAAATAATAAAACATTGTTAATTTTTTTTTTTTTTTTTGCATTTTATAGTAATGAGAATGATATTTTGTTTAGCATTAGATTACATTTTTTTTGTTAATTATCATGAAAATAATGTCACAATGTACATAATCTTAGCTAAATGGATGTAAAGGTCAAATCTCCAGTCCACTATGTAGTTCACACTACAAAAGCTGCAAAAAGCAACATAAACATGATTTCTTATTTCTTTCTTTTGTTGTAGTGGTGAAATATGACTCAGATGTGCTGTTTTGACAGGCTTTTGAGATTATTATCATTCCTGAATGTTAATTCAACAAAGAGAAGAGAGAATATACTGTATTCTGCGGCGTTTGAGCTTCAGTCGCTGCTGCTTTATTGCTATTTCTGCTGCTTTTGTAGTGTGATTCATAGTGCTGCCCACCTGCAGTGAGTTCAGCCAGTGCTCACCGCGGTAAAACACAGACAGAAGGTCACATAGTGATGAACAGATAATCATGAAACACACAGAAATCTTTTAGGCATTTGAGATTTGAAAACACTGAAAAATATATGGTGTTTTCACTCAGAAATTGCTAGTAAATTTCACAATTAAGGTCCTTGCACACAGAGTCAGAAATTCACGTCTGAAATTTTTGCACACTAAAAATTAAATAAGGCCACATGTTTTGTCAATGACGCTTACACACTACCGTCATAAAACAAATAGTATCGGGTTCGATTTTCTGCGTTTTTTCGCATCCGCAGTAACCATTTTGACTGGTGTTTTGACAATTCAGAGCCGTCGAATCACGAATACGAAAAAACGTTCGGACTCAGTGTGAAAGGACCTTTAATCACAAAGAAAAAGTGTAAAATCATATACCCGTGCTTCACCACGACGCTTGTTTTTAACCATGCGTTCCTGTTCCCATTCAGCACTCATGTACGCCAGTATCTTCGGGAACGTGTCCGCCATCATCCAGCGGCTTTACTCGGGAACGGCTCGGTATCACACACAGATGCTGCGTGTGCGAGAGTTCATCCGCTTCCATCAGATTCCCAACCCACTGCGACAGAGACTGGAGGAGTATTTCCAACACGCCTGGTCCTACACCAACGGCATCGACATGAACGCGGTGAGTTTCCCTGCTTCCGTACACTCACAAACTTACATGCACCACATTTACACCAGGCCATATTCAGTCTTCAGTGTGTAATGTTGCTGTTTGAGCATGAAAAACCGCCGGTTCTTCTCTGTTTCTGAACTCCTGAAACGCCTCCATTGTATCTTGAGTTTCTTCCGGGAACGAACACGTCACAATATTCCTCATTATAATAATTCATATGCAGAATAAAGGGGCGGGGCCTGGTTGAGTTAGTTAGTAGTTTGTTAAACTGGCGGTTATGGTAAGGGGCGGGACATTTCCCAAACACACTTGAAGCGCTCGACCAATCACAACACACTGCTCCAGCCGACCAATCAGAGCACAGTGTGCTTTTCAGAAAGAGGGGCTTCATAGAAACAGGAAGTAAACAGAGCGTTACTGACAGACTGGGAAGAGAGGAGCAGCAACAATGGAGAATATGAGGAAAATAATCAACATTCATGCAGGAAAACCTGTGAAAGCTTGTTTCCACGACAGAATAAAACATTTTAATAGATAATTGCGACTTTTTATCTCACAATTGCAAGTTTACATCTATTTATTCTGGAAGTCAGAATTGCGTGATATATAAAGTCACAATTGCAAGTTATAAAGTCACAAATGCGAGATATAAAGTCAGAATTGTGAGATAATTCTTCTTATTTATATCTTCTAATTGTGACTTTATATCATGCAATTCTGAGATAAGTCAGAATTGTGAGATAAAAAGTCGCAATTACCTTTTTTATTTTTTATTCTGTGGTGGAAACAAGCTTCCATAAAAACCTGTTCTACTAGAGCCCATAAAAACAACGTCAATACTTTGATAAAGAGCTTAATAAAGTGTAAGTTGTGAGGTAGATTATATGAATATAGTACATTATCCATAATGAGTTAATTTAGCAGCTGTCCTCACCAGCACATCCTCTACTATCACCAGCCCCAAACGCAGAGTTTAACGAGATTACGCACTCAAGTAAAGAAAACAAATGAGTGTCCACCTTGGCCTATGAGCTCTTCTCATTAAGGAGCATTGGAGCGTTCTGATTGGACAGTCAGAGCGGTAATGATTGCTGTGCTGCTGGGTAACATTTCCTTTTTTATTGACTAAACCATTTAGCTCTGAGAAGAATCACAACATTAAAAACATTGATTTGAAGCCAAAAAAGTTCTTAAAAATCAACAAAAAGTAAGATTTTGTGTACTTAGTGGCTTTTATGAGACTGCAGATCCCATTCTGCTTTAAAAATGACAATCAAATCAAAAATGAGAGTAGAATATATAAATATTGAACTGTAGTCACTGATTGGGAGTATACAAACAGTAGGTATAAATATTATACTTACTGTTCATTAGCTTGGGGTCTGTAATATATTTTTTTAAATAATACTTTTGTTCAGCAAGTGACAATAAAGACATTTATAATGTTGCAAAATATTTCTATTTCAATATGCTGTTCTTTCTATTAAAGAATTCTGAAATATGAACGGTTTTCAACACTGATAATAATCATAAATGTTTCTTGAGCATCAAATCATCATATAGTGATTTCTGAAGGATCATGTGACACTGAAGACTGGAGTAATGATGCTGAAAATTCAGCTTTGATCACAGGAATAAATTACACTTTACTATATATTCACATAGACAACGTCTATTTTAAACTGTAATAATATTTCTCAGTATTACTGATTTTATTGTAATTTTAATCAAATAAATGCAGCCTTGATGAGCAGTTATACAAATATTTCAAATTGTAGACAAATTTATCCTATCTATCAATCTATCTATCTATCTATCTATCTATCTATCTATCTATCTATCTATCTATCTATCTATCTATCTATCTATCTATCTATCAATCTATCTATCTATCTATCTATCTATCTATCTAATCATTTATTTGTTGTTGATTTCTCATATTTTGGTCTAATTCTCACACAAACCAGTTGTTTGACAGTAGATTTTGTCTGACATTCTTCAAAATATCTTCTTCTGAATGTTTTCCAGCTTCTAACAGTTGTTTGATGTGTGCGTTCAGGTGCTGAAGGGTTTCCCAGAGTGTCTACAGGCCGACATCTGCCTCCACCTGAACCGGACGCTGCTGCAGAACTGTAAAGCGTTCAAGGGCTCCAGTAAAGGGTGTCTGCGGGCGCTGGCCATGAAGTTTAAGACCACACACGCTCCTCCAGGAGACACACTGGTGCACGCCGGGGACGTCCTGACCGCGCTGTACTTCATCTCTCGCGGATCCATCGAGATCTTACGTGGAGATGTGGTCGTGGCCATCTTAGGTGAAAATACAGCAGATTTAAAGCAAACAAAAACATAACTTAAACAGACAATCAGCTTATATTCCCACAAACGCCTGTTTAGAAGTCAACATGATCTCAAAATGCTTAAGTCAAGCCAAGTCACCTTCATTTATATAGTGCTTTAACAATATAGATTGCTTCAAAGCAGCTTTAAAGTGATAATAGGAAATTAATGGAACAGAGATTACAGAAGCTCTTGAATAAAGTTATTGCCCAGCTAAATTAAGTTTTGACTGATTCCATCCGTTGTAAAGATCATTAGTTATTAACTTAGCGCCCGCTAACACGACAGAAACCCTTAATGCGCTCCGGCTGCTCATCCGCACAACAACAGTGTTTTACTGCTCGAGAACGCAAACCTTGAAACAGTTTTCTAGGTGCAAGCATTGAACATTTTTGAGAAAAAAAAAGAAGGATCTAGAGTATGTTTTCCATTTAAGCCATGCTAGATGTATATCCTGTTTACAGTTTTTCTCAGTCGCTTTGGTGCATTTCTTAGATCAAAAGTGCAATTCTTGATACTACTTGTACACATTCCAAATCATCTAGTCACTTGTGCACATCATTAAAGCAATTTCTTATTCCTTTGAACAAATTGCAATTGCTTTTGTACATATTGCAATTGATAATGTACAAGTGTCAGCTTTTTTCCACATTTTCAATTGCTCATGTCATGTTGATCAAAACATAGTATATGGTTCTCTGTTGAATAATCTTACCCCTAAAAACATCTAAGCATTAGTTCCTTGCATAAGCCATTACATGCAAAATTGTTGAACTATTTGTCATAACTGTCAAGCATAGTTTTACACAATTCTATTAGACCTTTTGTAAAAAAACGTGAATTGATGAATCGTGCAGGTGAAATTGACTCTCACTCATGAAGGAATGTAAAGTGTTAGTTCAACCAACAATCAACCAGTTGTCTAAATTACTCAAAGGTGCATCTCATGAATACAGTAATCAATTAGCAAGCATATAGACAGACCACAACTTAGGGGTGTTTCCTGTGTTTCTTTCTAATTTAGTTTTTTTTTTCTTTGTGCCCCTTGTCTTTTTCTTACTGTAAATTATTTAGTTTTTTTCTTTCATAAAGTAGCACTAGTAAAAGCTAGGGGTGTAACGATTCCCTCATGTCACAATTCGATACATATCACGATACTGAACTCACGATACGATATTACAGTATTGCGATACTCCAAGACATTTGATAAAAAAATTAACAAAAAATGAACTGTTGATTAAAATGCTAATTTTGGTATCACATTGTGTGTGTGTAAATGAATAGTGCTGGAAATACAGGACAATAGAGACACCAGAATAACAATATTCATGATTCTGAAGCTGAAAATACAGAATTATTTTACGGTAGATGAATATGCTTGAACTGACTAGATATATTTAAAATAATGTTGGACACTTTTACTGGTAACATTAGACATTTGGCATTATCAGGATCCACAAATATTCCTCCATTGCAGTATTATACATTATATTCAACATTATATATATATATATATATATATATATATATATATATATATATATATATATATATATATATATATATATATATCGTATTTTACGTAATGTAGTACTGACACTACAACTCTTTTTGAATTTTTTTACAGTATTTTGGGTGAACTACACACAATACAGATTGTCACGATCCACGATACATATTTTTGGATTTTTGTATTGCGATATATTGTGACATGATATATTGTTACATCCCTAGTACAGTAAAAGCTGTGAAAAACAAAATCCTGTCCATTCTCTTTCTATCAATAACCCACATACAGTAATATGTAAATAGTACTGTTGAAATTGATATATGCCATTGAAGTGCAGTCTTGTGCAATTTCAATACAGTAACTGTCATCCAAACTGAAGCCTACTGTAAGTTTACATCAGGTAATACTGTCAAAGTACACAGTTACAATTGACAACATGCCTAAACATTTTGACGACCTTGTTCGTGAACAATGTCTCAATGACTTATCATTCTGATGACACTGACATGATCATTGGCATGAATATTTACTTTTGAGAGATGTACTAAGGATTTTTAGTGACGGACTAGCTTTAGAAACATATCTATAATATATTGCAGTTTGTACAAATTGTTCTGAGAAATGCACTTATTATTTTGCACATGTTAGGGATGATCTGAAAAACGCACCAAAGCGACTGAGAAAAACTGTAAATGCAACACTGTTTCAACTATAGGTTCAGTTTGACAGATTGTGTTTGTCCTCTAGTGCCACCTACAGGACATCATCTGTAAAACTGAATTTACGCAGTTAAGGGAATCATCCATTCAAAAGTCGTTTACTCACCCACATGACTTTCCTGTATCGCTTTTTCTTCTGTGGAAAACAAGAGCAGATGTTTAGCAGAATGTCACTGCTGTTCTTTTAAAGCTAATAGTGAGTGTCAATCTCCTAAAAGGATTAAAAAACACACCGTAAAATAGTTCATGTCACTCATGCGCAATACCGTAGTCCACATCTTCTAAACTGGTTTGGGTGAGAATTAGAC
>NW_027508722.1:33515000-33557500 GCF_051911475.1 Siphateles boraxobius
ACACTAGGAAACACACCAGGAAAACACACCAGTAAACACACCAGGAAACACACCAGGAAAACACACCAGTAAACACACCAGGAAAACACACCAGTAAACACACTAGGAAACACACCAGGAAAACACACCAGGAAACACACCAGGAAAACACACCAGTAAACACACCAGTAAACACACCAGGAAAACACACCAGTAAACACACCAGGAAAACACAGCAGTAAACACACCAGGAAAACACACCAGTAAACACACCAGGAAAACACACCAGTAAACACACCAGTAAACACACCAGGAAAACACACCAGGAAACACACCAGGAAAACACATCAGTAAACACACCAGGAAAACACACCAGGAAAACACACCAGGAAACACACCAGGAAAACACACCAGGAAAACACACCAGGAAAACACACCAGTAAACACACCAGGAAAACACACCAGTAAACACACCAGTAAACACACCAGGAAAACACACCAGTAAACACACTAGGAAACACACCAGGAAAACACACCAGTAAACACACCAGGAAACACACCAGTAAACACACCAGTAAACACACCAGTAAACACACCAGGAAAACACACCAGTAAACACACCAGGAAAACACACCAGTAAACACACCAGGAAACACAACAGGAAAACACACCAGTAAACACACCAGGAAACACACCAGGAAACACACCAGGAAAACACACCAGTAAACACACCAGGAAAACACACCAGGAAAAAACACCAGTAAACACAACAGGAAAACACACCAGGAAACACACCAGGAAAACATACCAGTAAACACACCAGTAAACACACCAGTAAACACACCAGGAAAACACACCAGTAAACACACCAGTAAACACACCAGGAAAACACACCAGGAAACACACCAGTAAACACACCAGGAAAACACACCAGTAAACACACCAGTAAACACACCAGGAAAACACACCAGGAAACACACCAGTAAACACACCAGTAAACACACCAGTAAACACACCAGGAAAACACACCAGTAAACACACCAGTAAACACACCAGGAAAACACACCAGGAAACACACCAGTAAACACACCAGTAAACACACCAGGAAAACACACCAGGAAACACACCAGGAAAACACACCAGTAAACACACCAGTAAACACACCAGGAAAACACACCAGTAAACACACCAGGAAAACACACCAGTAAACACACCAGTAAAACACACCAGTAAACACACCAGTAAACACACCAGGAAAACACACCAGTAAACACACCAGGAAAACACACCAGTAAACACACCAGGAAACACACCAGTAAACACACCAGTAAACACACCAGGAAAACACACCAGGAAAACACACCAGTAAACACACCAGTAAACACACCAGGAAAACACACCAGTAAACACACCAGGAAAACACACCAGTAAACACACCAGTAAAACACACCAGTAAACACACCAGGAAAACACACCAGTAAAACACACCAGTAAACACACCAGTAAACACACCAGTAAACACACCAGTAAACACACCAGGAAAACACACCAGGAAACACACCAGTAAACACACCAGTAAACACACCAGGAAAACACACCAGGAAACACACCAGGAAAACACACCAGTAAACACACCAGGAAACACACCAGGAAAACACACCAGTAAACACACCAGGAAAACACACCAGTAAACACACCAGTAAACACACCAGTAAACACACCAGGAAAACACACCAGGAAACACACCAGTAAACACACCAGTAAACACACCAGTAAACACACCAGGAAAACACACCAGTAAACACACCAGGAAAACACACCAGGAAACACACCAGAAAACACACCAGTAAACACACCAGTAAACACACCAGGAAAACACACCAGTAAACACACCAGGAAAACACACCAGTAAACACACCAGGAAAACACACCAGTAAAACACACCAGTAAACACACCAGGAAAACACACCAGTAAACACACCAGTAAACACACCAGGAAAACACACCAGGAAATGGAGCAAAACCACAAAGTGTCTTTTTATCAATGGCTACGTTTTAGGGGTGTCACAATATATCGCAATACAAAAATGCAATATGTATCGTGGATAGTTCACCCAACAAAAAAAAATTCAAGTTTTCAGAGTTATAGCGTCAGTACTACATTAAACTACTATATATAATGTTTAATATAATGCATAATAATGCAATGGGGGAATATTTGTTGGTCCTGATAATGCCAAATGTCTGATGTTACCAGTAAAAAGTGGCCAACATTTATTTTAAATATATCTAGTCAGTGACAGAGATCAAGCATATTCATCTAAAATAATTCAGTATTTTCAGCTTCAGAATCATGAATATGTTTATTCTGGTGTCTCTATTGTCCTGTGTTTTGGGTTTCAGTTTACTACATTTACATGCAGCCAAATGATCCGTTAGTTGTCGGATTGACGGCTCAATCGCACTGAAAAGCCTTCGTGTAAAACACCTTAATCGATACGATTGAGCTCGATCCCAATGACATCTCGATCGGGTTGAAAGAGGCGGTTTATTCCTTTACTAATCCGATCGAGAGAACATGTAAACACTTGATCGGATTGAAAACCGAATCTGAAAGGACTGCGCACGTGCAGTGACTTAGAAATAGCGTAATGACGTGACGTGCAGAACGAGCTGTTGTTCCAGTTGAATAAAGTTCAAAGTTTTATTTGTCATTTTTACAGCACAAAGAAAAGTGTACACATACATAGGAATTGTACTGCCTCACCCTTAGAGTCAAAAGTGCACCAGTGCTTGCTAGCCGTCTGTACTATATACACCCTATTTGTGTGAGTTAGCCATTAGCCTCACTGCTGCCGGACAGAAGCTGCTTTAAGAGCGTGTTTGGTGTGTGATGATGCTGTTGTGTCTCAGGCTGTAGGGTTTGTGTCTGGGCTTCAACAGTGAGTGAGCTGGATGATGAGTGTCACTTCTTCTTATACGCTTACTGTCGTATAAATGAGTTTCCCATCATTCCCAAAATCTCCTTTCACTGCGTGTGTGAAGTGGAGCAGGACGACGTCACCAGTGCTTATTCTCATACACACACGACTGCTTTTGGGCATTTGTACAGCGTGATAAATATAAACGGTTCATATGCTCATCGTCTCCAAATTATGACCAGACATGGATAAATATTAAGTCTGCTGTTTAAAACAAATAAAGAACCAATGTAGGAGATTAGTTATTATGTGAGACGGCAACACATTTCAACCCGAAAAAAGTCATATAACAATTCCAATAACTCCGAAGCTGTTCAGTTTAGCTAAAAAAACTGCATAGTTCCCCTTTAAGCTTGTGACATATAAATGCGCACATCAACCCGGTCACGTTTAGCGTTCATATAAACAGTACGTTCAGATTCATCAATCGAAATGAATTCAGTCAGATTGAAATAAAAGTTTTGCATGTAAATGTAGCCATGTAAAAAAATACAATCTGTGTTTGTAGACAAACATGATTCCCGGCTCTCCCAGCTGCGACGATTCGGATTGCGTCGGCTTCAACAAACTGCGGAGGCGAAAACTTTCATTCCGGCGACGAACGGAAAAAGGTATTTCCCATAATTCATGTTCCCATTAGAGTGTCTCTGTATTTATCTTGGTAGGTTTTATCATTCACTTATGTTTTTATATATATATATACTGTATATATGTGTGTGTGTGTGTGTGTGTGTGTGTGTGTGTGTGTGTGTGTGTGTGTGTGTGTGTGTGTGTGTGTGTGTGTGTGTGTGTGTGTGTGTGTGTGTGTGTGTGTGTGTGTGTGTGTGTGTGTGTATAATCCCCCAGGTGAATATATGTGCTACTATACTAAGTTTTTGTAAAAAGTGTGAATGATAAAACTACAAAGATATATATATAATATGCATTGTGACATGCTTACTGAAAAAAAAGTAAGCTACGCGATGAGTCAATAAAAATCTTGACTTTAAATATATTTTAATCCCTTAAGTGTTGCTGAAAAAACTTAGTGTAATTTAAAAAGACCAAAATATTTCATCCAATATTTGTTATGTATTTTTTTGTTATTATTATTTTATTAGTGCTGTGTTGTTATCGTAACATAAAGCCACCATAAAACTCTATAGGAACAGTTATACAGTCAAACCAAAAATTATTCAGAAACCATATATAATGTGTAATATTTTTTGACTACTGGGTGCAGGACACTATAGTTCATTTATATAAGTGAGGATAGCAAGGTTTCTGAATAAATTTTGGTTTGACTGTATATATATAGATATACACAAAGCATTAGACCTGTTTCTCATATTCCGTTGATGAATATTCATCCTGTGTTTATTTCTCTAGATGATGCAGATGTTGGAGAGATCAAGAAGAATCAGAAACACATTCGGAGAGGCAGAAAACAAGCCGCCAGTAACAAGAGCGAACTGGACCCGGGATGGGAGGAGCCTCGGGATTCTGTGTCCTCTCACTCCAGTGGGGACGAGGGGGAGGAGCCTGTGCACACAAGCCCCGCCCCTCCCGTATCACTCATGGATGTCATTGAGGGAGAGGCCGATCCGAAAACAGGAAACACATGTAACGCCCTATCAGGTGACAGAATGGCAACTTATTTAAAATTTAAAACAGGCCAAATTATTGAAATAATAATAATAAAAAAATATTATGAAATTGAATTGTATATATTATATTTCATAAAACAATGTAATATTATATAAAATCTTATTTTTTTATATTCTAGAATTAAAATAAACACGATAACATTATTATATAATGGTTTTATGTTTTGTTTTTCTATAGACAGACAGACAGACAGACAGATAGATAGATAGATAGATAGATAGATAGATAGATAGATAGATAGATAGATAGATAGATAGATAGATAGATATGATAACAGATAGATAGATAAAATAACAGATAGATAGATAGATATATAGATAGATATGATAACAGATAGATAGATAAAATAACAGATAGATAGATAGATAGATAAAATAACAGATATATAGATAAAATAACAGATAGATAGATAGAAAATATAATGGTTTTATTATTTGTGTTTTCAATAGATAGATTGATAGCTGTACTGTATATGGCAGTAATGTGTGTGTGTGTGTGTGTGTGTGTCTTAGGTGCTTTCTCAGGTGTGTCTAACATCTTCAGTTTCTGGGGTGAGAGTCGTGGGAGGCAGTATCAGGAGTTGCCCCGCTGTAACCGTCCGCATCCCAGCAGCCTCAGCATCAGCCGGCAGCAGCGCAGCCTCATGGAGAGCCGACTCGAGCTGCTGCAGAAACAGCTCACCAGGTCTCAGCGCACAACTCACACCTCACAACTCACAACCTCACACCTCACAACTCACACCTTACAAATCACACCTCACAACTCACAACTCAGACCTCACAACTCACACCTGACAACTCACACCTCACAACTCACACCTCACAACTCAGACCTCACAACTCACACCTCACAACTCACAACTCAGACCTCACAACTCACACCTCACAACTCAGACCTTACAACTCACATCTCACAACTCACATCTCACACCTCACACCTCACAACTCACACCTCACAAATCACACCTCACAACTCACACCTCACAACTCACAACTCAGACCTCACAACTCACACCTCACAACTCATACCTCACAACTCACAACCTCACAACTCACACCTCACAACTCACACCTCACAACTCACAACTCAGACCTCACAACTCACACCTCACAACTCACACCTCACAACTAACACCTCACAAATCAGACCTCACACCTCACAACTCACAACCTCACAACTCACACCTCACAACTCACACCTCACAACTCACACCTCACATCTCACACCTCAGACCTCACACCTCACAACTCAGACCTCACAACTCACACCTCACAACTCACAACCTCACAACTCACACCTCACAACTCACACCTCACACCTCACAACTCACACCTCAGACCTCACACCTCACAACTCACAACCTCACAACTCAGACCTCACAACTCACACCTCACAACTCACAACCTCACAACTCACACCTCACAACTCACACCTCACAACTCACATCTCACATCTCACAACTCACACCTCACAACTCAGACCTCACAACTCACACCTCACACCTCACAACTCACATCTCACAACTCACAACTCACACCTCACAACTCAGACCTCACAACTCACACCTCACAACTCACAACTCAGACCACACAACTCAGACCTCACTATTCACACCTCACAACTCACACCTCACAACTCAGATCTCACAACTCACATCTCACAACTCACAACCTCACAACTCACACTAGAGACCGGCTGCAGAAGAGACTCAATCCCATAAACCCCATGTTAAACTGCCCAACGTTACAGCAGAAAAACACATGTTTACAGTCTGGTGCAAAAAGTGGTTTTGGTCTATAAAGCTACTTTTGCCCTTCATGAAAACTGTGAGGGGGTGATTTTTTAATAACTCATATGTTTAAATTATATTAAGCCTTAAAGTTCTGCATAATTAAGGGCGTAGCGACATAATTATGACAGGTGGATTGCTGCTGATGTCACTACTAGCGGTTTGTCTGCTGTTTGTTAGCGTCACATCACCTCAGCTAATCCGCCTCTGTACATTTTCGTTTATCCGGGAGTGACACTGCCAAGATGGCGACGACCGGCTCCGCCCACTTTGGGCTTCAAGAACGCTCTTCAGAAACACTACAAGTGACGACACACACACTACGCACATATTTTTTTACAGTCTACGGTCACAACTCACTGCAATCAGACTGACGGACTAAACTGTGGGCTACGACTGTCTAGAACGGAACTGATTCACTGAAACCACACTTCCTAACACTATACTGACACTTGATGCTGTTGAAAAATATTACATTGTGTGTGTGTGTGTGTGTGTGTGTGTGTGTGTGTGTGTGTGTGTGTGTGTGTGTGTAGGCTGGAGAGCCGCATGTCGACGGACATCAGCGCGATCATGCAGCTCCTGCAGAGGCAGATGATGCTGGTTCCTCCAGCGTACAGCACAGTTTCTCCATCCATGTTCCCCGAGAGACTCGTGCAGCCCGTCACTCCACAGGACTCAGACACACTCGCTTCTCTCTCACAGGTGTGACACACACACACACACACACTGACGGGTTTCAGCTGATGCTCGTTACTACTGCAAACACAGGTGTCGTCACACTTGATCAGTTCTGAACTGCAATTTTAGAGATTATAGATAGATAGATAGATAGATAGATAGATAAACAGATTATAGATAGATAGATAAACAGATTATAGATAGATAGATAGATAGATAGATAGATAGATAGATAGATAGATAGATAGATAGATAAACAGATTATAGATAGATAGATAAACAGATTATAGATAAATAGATAGATAGATAGATAGATAGATAGATAGATAGATAGATAGATGAACAGATTATAGATAGATATATAAACAGATTATAGATAGATGGATAAACAGATTATAGATAGATAGATAGATAGATAGATAGATAGATAGATAGATAGATAGATAGATAAACAGATTATAGATAGATAGATAAACAGATTATAGATAGATAGATAGATAGATAGATAGATATATAAACAGATTATAGATAGATTGATAGATATATATATAAACAGATTATAGATAGATAGATAGATAGATAGATTGATTGATTATATATGAATAGATGATTGATAGATATAATGTATAATTATTAATATACTATATAAAAATATAATATATAAAATTGTGATCTTTGATTCAAATGAAAGTTTTTTCTGAGCAAATAATAGTATCTTGTACACTTTCAGCATGTGTTGATGAACGTCTCTCCTCTGCTTTCTCTCTCAGTCGTGCGAGTCTCTCCATCCTGCAGACGCTCTTCTCCCGGGATCCTCAAACCTCGGGACCCGACCGGAGCGAGTGCCGGACCAGAGACGCTTCTCTCTACAGGAGCCGCAGACGACACACACACCACACACACCACACACACCACAGAAACACAGCTCAGACCCGGGGAGCTAGAGACTCTCTCTCTCTATCTCTCTCTCGCTCTCTCTCTCTCTCTCTCTCTCTCTCTCTCTCTCTCTCTCTCTCTCTCTCTCTTCTCTCTCTCTCTCTCTCTCTCTCTTCTCTCTCTCTCTCTCTCTCTCTCTATCTCTCTCTCTATATCTCTCTCTCTATCTCTCTCTCGCTCTCTCTCTATCTCTCTCTCCCTCTCTCTATCTCTCTCTTCTCTCCCTCTCTCTATCTCTCTCTTCTCTCTCTCTCTCTATCTCTCTCTATCTCTCTCTCTATCTCTCGCTCTCTCTCTATCTCTCTCTCTATCTCTCTCTCCCTTCCTCTCTATCTCTCTCTTCTCTCTCTCTCTCTATCTCTCTCTATCTCTCTCTCTATCTCTCTCTCTATCTCTATCTCTCTCTCCCTTCCTCTCTATCTCTCTCTCCCTCTCTCTTTCTCTCTCTATCTCTCTCTCTATCTCTCTCTCCCTCTCTCTTTCTCTCTCTATCTCTCTCTCTATCTCTCTCTCCCTCTCCCTCTCTCTCTCTCTCTCTCTCTCTCTCTCTCTCTCTCTCTATCTCTCTCTATCTCTCTCTCTATCTCTCGCTCTCTCTCTATCTCTCTCTCCCTTCCTCTCTATCTCTCTCTCCCTCTCTCTTTCTCTCTCTATCTCTCTCTCTCCCTCTCTCTCTTCTCTCTCTCTCTCTCTCTCTCTCTCTCTCCCCGTTCTGCTTCTGGTTTTGCACTGAGGAGTTTCAGAGACACACTGGAGCTGGTTTTACTCGCGTATGATCATGAAAGACAGCGCTGGACTTCACTCGTCTCACTGCTGTCATCCAGTATTGGATATCCATTAACAAACAATAATGATTATTACTAATTTCAAAGTAGCCATTATGTCTTGCACTGAATTTTCCAGACTCTCTCGATCTATATCTTCACGTCTACGGCGCTTCCAAAACAAAGAACTGGTTGAACTTGTTAGTGTTAGCTGGCCTAACAGAAGAAAATACGACTACTAATAATAATCTGATGTGTTCTGTCTGTCTTTGCCTTCATTTACTGTGCAAGAATGATGAAGAAGGCGGAGCCTCAAGCCCCGCCCACTCACACTGGATTGGCTGGATTGCAGTGGGTGGGGTGATTGACAGAGTCTGGTGTCTGACACTGAGACCAACAATATGCAACGAGTCCGACGCGTGCTAGTTTGGTTTTCAGCGTCTTGTTAAGGATGGCGTGATTTTTAAAGTTGGAACACATTAGCTTTAGCAATACAGAATCCTTTAAACCACAAATGAAACCAAATACTGAAGATTGGGTGTAAAAGTTCATATTGTTCAGTGATTTTCCATTATCTGTGGTGTTTACGGCCCTGCAGCCACAGTCACATGATTATTAATTATTATTTGGTTGAGCTCTTGAACCTGATGAATTCATGAAAAACAGATGTGTGGACCAATACAAATAGAAACTTTACAATAAGCTATTTAAGCATGCGATAATAAACATACACTTTTAATATAAGGCATTTTTTTATGGCAGACTTTACCGTTATCATATTTAAATTATTATAGCATTTAATCTAAGCGTTTCTGAGGAAAGAAGAGCATATTAGCATGAGAACCTGTTTAGCATCTGTACACGAATCATGACAACGATTGTATCATTCTGCCTTTCGGCTGTTTATTTGTGCTTTATGTTTTCGTTGAGACCAAATATGATATTTAATTTAAACTGAACTTAAGTCTGATCAAACATCTGAATCTGTGTCAATGTGAAGAACGGTTCAAACACTACTGCATTAAATAACAATATTCCCTTTTATTTGATGAATGCAAGAGTTTGCACATATTTATCTAGTACATATATGTTGTTAATTTGATTATTATTATTATAGATTCGGTGTATATGAGTCTTTTTAACGCCACATATGGGTGAATCTCACACATCCAGATCAAATTTGACCCCAATATCGAGAAAAAAAAAGATATTATATTGGCATAAAGACAACAAAGCTTATTTTTAGGACCATGGGAATATTAATGAGATATCAGATACTTAATTTTAATTTATCATGAATAAAAGCTAATACAGGTAATGCTGCAACAAATACTGCTATAATGAGTAAATATAAATATTAACACTACAATAAGGTTTCATTTTTAAACCTTTTAACAATTTCAGGGAAAATTGGGTCATTAAAATTCTTTAATGTAAAGATACAAACAGCTTTTTTGACGTGTTGAGATTCTCCCTCACATGGCTGTGGTGTTTCTGTCTGTAAGGGTGTGTTGAGAAACCGAACTGTCTCTGACACACATTTATTTTTAGTTGATTTGGTCGTTTGTTTGTTTGTAATCCAGGATTTAATCTGTCAGCGGATAATTTGAGTTTAATTCACGAAACACGGCTTCGTTTTCCTAATGTTCAGACAGTAATTAATGCAGCTTATATAACAAAATGATTGTGTTTTATTTTATTATGTACAACGTTGTTATGTTGCAGAACACTATTATGTCTGTATATGTTTGACACTTTTCTGATGACACTCGTCCTGCTGAAATGGTTTTGTGTGTGTATAACGTGTCCTGTCGTGTGTGTTTCTCTCGATGTTCGGTGACTTTAAAGGCAAGATAATCGGATAATCCCAATTCTCCAAATCAGTCGTAGGAAAAGTGTGATTATCTTGATGGCTCTACGGATGATCTTATCAGATTTCCCTGTGTTGTGAAGTGTGTTAAGAGTCACTGAATCTGTCGCTCGGCTTGTTTGTTTATTCTGAACTCGCGTTTGACCACGAGATATTTAGCGAGATCCAATTATTCTAAGATAATTCTTTATATTTGAAAGCCGATAACGATATATTGGCCGATAAATCTAAATCCAAAATTTTTATATAATTTTAGAGAGCCTGATTACAAAAACAAAAGTCTCAGCATTAAAAGCCGTGTCCCAAGCACACAATTATAATGTTCTCATGATCATTTTATGTAGCCGATATGACAGACTTGCGCTGCACATTTTGCACTGAATTTTTTTTCTTGTTTTGAAGTGATTCCAATCATATTTCGAGCAATTCAAAACCATCATGTTGAACAGTGGGCATCTGAGGGAAATTATCCATTATTTATCAGCTTTAATATCTCAGCCTAATTTTCTTATCGGCTCGATAACGATAACATTAAAAATGATCATATATCTATCTACCAATAGAGTGGCCGATATATCGTGCATCCCTATCTAACATGTACGCCACCTAATAGCATATCATCTTATTGCTTATTGAATCATTGTATAAAATCACATTTGCAAACGCGCTGATATTCGTGAAAACAGCACTTTTGCCCATGCAATATTGCTTATAAAAATTAAAAACAAGACTTTTTTTGCACCATATCTTGATTTTTGAAAGCTTTTTTAATTAATTTTGGTGCGATTTGTTGACTTTTCGAGCGCAAGGATATGCTACTACTCATCTATCGTCATGTTTGTGGAAATCTGATAAGATTTGAAATTTGAGACATCTTTTACGCTTTACGTGTATTTACAGGGATTTGAAGCCAAGCGCACTTATGCCATCAACTTTAGACACAGAGAACGTAGAACAGGCCAAACGCTCCCAAATCCAGTGAACTAGTGTGATTATTAAACAGGCTTTAGTTTGGATTCATGAAGGACATCCTCTATGTACATATATTTTTTTAATCTTTTTGAGTTTTAATTTATTTTGGTGATTCGTTTACACTGGATTGCTATTTTTCTCCTTCCCGATTTTGCTGTACATAAGGAAGTCTTTACTCCTGGCATCCCTATAGCCGACACTATGCAGAAACGCATTTCCTTGGCATGCTTTGAAATGCAGAAAATAATAAAAAAGAAAGACTAGAGGAAAACTACATACGTTTGACCTTTTTTCCTTTTCATTTTTAAAGAAACGTGTGAATAACTCTGTTAATGATGATGTAAGTATATCAATTATATATATACAGTATATATATATAAAGGTAATAACAGAGGCAGATTTAAGTTTTGCACATGTGATCTGCATGCTGAGTGAGTCTTCAGTTGTTGAGAACGAGTGACTGAGTCTTCAGTTGTAGAGAACGAGAGACTGAGTCTTCAGTTGTAGAGAACGAGTGACTGAGTCTTCAGTTGTAGAGAACGAGTGACTGAGTCTTCAGTTGTAGAGAACGAGTGACTGAGTCTTCAGTTGTAGAGAAGGAGTGACTGAGTCTTCAGTTGTAGAGAACGAGTGACTGAGTCTTCAGTTGTAGAGAACGAGTGACTGAGTCTTCAGTTGTAGAGAACGAGTGTCTGAGTCTTTAGTTGTAGAGAACGAGTGACTGAGTCTTCAGTTGTAGAGAACGAGTGACTGAGTCTGCAGTTGTAGAGAACGAGTGTCTGAGTCTTCAGTTGTAGAGAACGAGTGTCTGAGTCTTCAGTTGTAGAGAACGAGTGACTGAGTCTTCAGTTGTAGAGAACGAGTGTCTGAGTCTTCAGTTGTAGAGAACGAGTGACTGAGTCTTCAGTTGTACAGAACGAGTGACTGATGTCTGAGTCTTCAGTTGTACAGAACGAGTGACTGATGTCTGAGTCTTCAGTTGTACAGAACGAGTGACTGATGTCTTAGTCTTCAGTTGTACAGAACGAGTGACTGAGTCTTCAGTTGTACAGAACGAGTGTCTGAGTCTTCAGTTGTAGAGAACGAGTGACTGAGTCTTCAGTTGTGGAGAACGAGTGTCTGAGTCTTCAGTTGTAGAGAACGAGTGACTGAGTCTTCAGTTGTAGAGAACGAGTGACTGAGTCTCCAGTTGTAGAGAACGAGTGTCTGAGTCTTCAGTTGTAGAGAACGAGTGACTGAGTCTTCAGTTGTAGAGAACGAGTGTCTGAGTCTTCAGTTGTAGAGAACGAGTGACTGAGTCTTCAGCTGTAGAGAACGAGTGACTGAGTCTTCAGTTGTAGAGAACGAGTGACTGAGTCTTCAGCTGTAGAGAACGAGTGACTGAGTCTTCAGTTGTAGAGAACGAGTGACTGAGTCTGCAGTTGTAGAGAACGAGTGTCTAGGTCTTCAGTTGTAGAGAACGAGTGTCTGAGTCTTCAGTTGTAGAGAACGAGTGTCTGAGTCTTCAGTTGTAGAGAACGAGTGACTGAGTCTTCAGTTGTAGAGAACGAGTTGTAGAGAACGAGTGACTGAGTCTTCAGTTGTAGAGAACGAGTGACTGAGTCTTCAGTTGTAGAGAACGAGTGACTGAGTCTTCAGTTGTAGAGAACGAGTGACTGAGTCTTCAGTTGTAGAGAAACGAGTTGTAGAGAACGAGTGACTGAGTCTTCAGTTGTAGAGAACGAGTGACTGAGTCTTCAGTTGTAGAGAACGAGTGACTGAGTCTTCAGTTGTAGAGAACGAGTGACTGAGTCTCCAGTTGTAGAGAACGAGTGTCTGAGTCTTCAGTTGTAGAGAACGAGTGACTGAGTCTTCAGTTGTAGAGAACGAGTGTCTGAGTCTTCAGTTGTAGAGAACGAGTGACTGAGTCTTCAGCTGTAGAGAACGAGTGACTGAGTCTTCAGTTGTAGAGAACGAGTGACTGAGTCTGCAGTTGTAGAGAACGAGTGTCTAGGTCTTCAGTTGTAGAGAACGAGTGTCTGAGTCTTCAGTTGTAGAGAACGAGTGACTGAGTCTTCAGTTGTAGAGAACGAGTGTCTGAGTCTTCAGTTGTAGAGAACGAGTGTCTGAGTCTTCAGTTGTAGAGAACGAGTGACTGAGTCTTCAGTTGTAGAGAACGAGTTGTAGAGAACGAGTGACTGAGTCTTCAGTTGTAGAGAACGAGTGACTGAGTCTTCAGTTGTAGAGAACGAGTGACTGAGTCTTCAGTTGTAGAGAACGAGTGACTGAGTCTGCAGTTGTAGAGAACGAGTGTCTAGGTCTTCAGTTGTAGAGAACGAGTGTCTGAGTCTTCAGTTGTAGAGAACGAGTGTCTGAGTCTTCAGTTGTAGAGAACGAGTGACTGAGTCTTCAGTTGTAGAGAACGAGTTGTAGAGAACGAGTGACTGAGTCTTCAGTTGTAGAGAACGAGTGACTGAGTCTTCAGTTGTAGAGAACGAGTGACTGAGTCTTCAGTTGTAGAGAACGAGTGACTGAGTCTTCAGTTGTAGAGAAACGAGTTGTAGAGAACGAGTGACTGAGTCTTCAGTTGTAGAGAACGAGTGACTGAGTCTTCAGCTGTAGAGAACGAGTGACTGAGTCTTCAGTTGTAGAGAACGAGTGACTGAGTCTTCAGTTGTAGAGAACGAGTGACTGAGTCTTCAGTTGTAGAGAACGAGTGACTGAGTCTTCAGTTGTAGAGAACGAGTGACTGAGTCTCCAGTTGTAGAGAACGAGTGTCTGAGTCTTCAGTTGTAGAGAACGAGTGACTGAGTCTTCAGTTGTAGAGAACGAGTGTCTGAGTCTTCAGTTGTAGAGAACGAGTGACTGAGTCTTCAGCTGTAGAGAACGAGTGACTGAGTCTTCAGTTGTAGAGAACGAGTGACTGAGTCTGCAGTTGTAGAGAACGAGTGTCTAGGTCTTCAGTTGTAGAGAACGAGTGTCTGAGTCTTCAGTTGTAGAGAACGAGTGACTGAGTCTTCAGTTGTAGAGAACGAGTGTCTGAGTCTTCAGTTGTAGAGAACGAGTGTCTGAGTCTTCAGTTGTAGAGAACGAGTGTCTGAGTCTTCAGTTGTAGAGAACGAGTTGTAGAGAACGAGTGACTGAGTCTTCAGTTGTAGAGAACGAGTGACTGAGTCTTCAGCTGTAGAGAACGAGTGTCTGAGTCTTCAGTTGTAGAGAACGAGTGACTGAGTCTTCAGTTGTAGAGAACGAGTGTCTGAGTCTTCAGTTGTAGAGAACGAGTGTCTGAGTCTTCAGTTGTAGAGAACGAGTGTCTGAGTCTTCAGTTGTAGAGAACGAGTGACTGAGTCTTCAGTTGTAGAGAACGAGTTGTAGAGAACGAGTGACTGAGTCTTCAGTTGTAGAGAACGAGTGACTGAGTCTTCAGTTGTAGAGAACGAGTGACTGAGTCTTCAGTTGTAGAAAACGAGTGTCTGAGTCTTCAGTTGT
This sequence comes from Siphateles boraxobius, assembly GCF_051911475.1. Taxonomy (NCBI): domain Eukaryota; kingdom Metazoa; phylum Chordata; class Actinopteri; order Cypriniformes; family Leuciscidae; genus Siphateles; species Siphateles boraxobius. The sequence goes on from NW_027508722.1 coordinate 33,530,088, forward strand.
AGAGAACGAGTGACTGAGTCTGCAGTTGTAGAGAACGAGTGACTGAGTCTTCAGTTGTAGAGAACGAGTGACTGAGTCTTCAGTTGTAGAGAACGAGTGACTGAGTCTTCAGTTGTAGAGAACGAGTGACTGAGTCTTCAGTTGTAGAGAACGAGTGTCTGAGTCTTCAGTTGTAGAGAATGAGTGACTGAGTCTTCAGTTGTAGAGAACGAGTGTCTGAGTCTTCAGTTGTAGAGAACGAGTGACTGAGTCTTCAGTTGTAGAGAACGAGTGACTGAGTCTTCAGTTGTAGAGAACGAGTGTCTGAGTCTTCAGTTGTAGAGAACGAGTGACTGAGTCTTCAGTTGTAGAGAACGAGTGACTGAGTCTTCAGTTGTAGAGAATGAGTGACTGAGTCTTCAGTTGTAGAGAACGAGTGACTGAGTCTTCAGTTGTAGAGAACGAGTGTCGACTGAAGCGAGGATCTTTATGTTCTTCCATGGACATGTGACTCTGAACTAATGTTACATCACTGACGTCTGGAATCATGTTGGGACGACCCGAGGAGTTCGGACACACTTCAGAAAGTCCAGATTTTGTGCTAGCATTATAAACGTATGACTTTATAAAATTTAGAAATATTTATTTCAATAAACTTCTTTGAAAACAGCTGAAATGACTATCTTTGTGTGTGTGTGTGTATATATATATATACTGTATATATATATATGTATGCAGTATGTGTATATTTTCACCAATATGCATTTATTTGTTTAAAAATACAGTAAAAAAATGTGAAATAATTTTACATTGTAAATCATCAGTTTTCTATGTGAATATATAGTAAAGTGTAATTTATTCCTGTGATCAAAGCTGAATTTTCAGCATCATTACTCCAGTCTTCAGTGTCACATGATCTTTCAGAAATCACTATAATATGATGATTAATTATCAATGTGGGGGAAAAAAAATTATAACCTGTGATCATTTTTTCAGGATTCTTTGAATGAATAAAAAAGAAGAGCATTTATAAATATCAATATACACTACCGTTCAAAAGTTCTGATTTCAGTGTTTTTTCCTTCTTTTTTTGAAAGAAATTAATACTTTTGTGTTAAATTAATAAAAAGTGATAGTAAAAATGTATATTGTTAAAGAGGATTAATATTTGTAATAAATGCTGTTCTTTTTAACTGTTTATTCATTAATGAATCCTGTCAAAAAAGTATCACAGGTTAAAAAAAAATATTAAGCAGCTGTTTCCAACATTGATAATTAATCATCATATTATAGTGATTTCTGAAGCATCATGTGACACTGAAGACTGGAGTAATGATGCTGAAAATTCAGTTTTGATCACAGGAATAAATTACACTTTACTATATATTCACATAGAAAACAGCTGATTTACATTTGAATAATATTTCACAATATTGCTTTTTTCTGTATTTTTGTTCAAATAAATGCAGCCTTGATGAGCATAAGATAATTATTGCAAAAACAAAAAATACTAATGTTTCCAAACTACTGTGTGTATATATATATATATATATATATATATATATATATATACACACACACACATATGAACATGAATCGGTTTTTTGATTAAATTAGTTGAGTGCATAAAGTCTTTGCAATGTCAAGATTTACTGATCTGAGTCATAATACATAAAGCGACTGACACATTTAAATTAGTCTGTGATGGATTTATGTATAAGTTCTGCCCTTACCAATAAATCCTGCCTAATAATTTAGCAATCTTAATGCTCTAATTTCTCAATCAATTCTAACTATAGCAAATGAGTCCTGAATCCTTTCAGATGAGTTTAATCTGGGCACCAGATGGCGACATTCAACCATTGAAGAGTGGAACATCTCCAGCACTGATTTCAGTTGAATTCTACATACAGTACAGTGGCTTTTCTGTTAAATTATGTAAAATTATTATTACAGAGTATGTGAGTTCCAATAGAAATATGCGAGGCTTCATAGTTTTTAAATTATTTTTTCACATTTATTAGCTCGAAATTACCTCGCAATTTTTATTATTATAATATATTGTATATCTAAATAAATTTAATCTCAATAATTTTAAATAATTTAGCATGTATGACGCTATTTGAGAATTTAAAATTTCCATCAAAAATGTCTGTGACGTAAATTACTGAAAGATTTTTTCTAAACATTTGATTTCATAAATATATATATTTTTTAACCGTGGAGACTTATACTTGCCTCAAAAGAGTGAAATATTTTTATGTAATCATTTTCATTGGCCCGTATAAGGAGTCAAACTCACTGATTGCACGCGACGCGCGTCCATCAAAAGTGCGCCAGTTGGACAGACGCAGAGACGCTCCATCCGCGCCGTGATTGGAGAAAACGGCCGTTCGTCTGCTGATTCTGGCATGTGATTGGCTGAGAGCGTCAGAAGGCGGTGACCTGTGTGTGCGGTCAGTGAAAAGCGCAGGGCGGATCAGCTTGAGGCCGCGACACCAACACACGCGCGGAAAACTCTCGGAAATCAACGAAAGCGGTGAGAATAAACTTAATAAAGTCTGATGATAACTCATCTTCACCATTATGTTGATAAGTAAAGAGAGTGACGCGCCAGTGCGCGCGCGCTGAGGGCGGTTTCCGCACGCGGGTCAATGACTGTGTAGAAGTGAGTGAAGTGTGTGTGTGTGCCTGTGTCTGTCTTTCTGTGAAATGTCTGGAAATGTCTCTGTAATTCACACACACACCCCTCCAAACTTGTGTAAGTGTGTTACAATCAAAGTTAATTTGACATTAAATCGGATTTGATTGATTAAGACGGTTCTACTGTTGATTTGCTGATCTCAGATCAGTTCAAGCGTGAAACTTTAATGTTTTGATTCTGCGTGTGACCTGTGTTATGTGTTTCTTGGTAAAGTTGTCCTTGAGTGTGTGTGTGTGTGTGTGTGTGGCCTGTCAGTGTGACATCATCACTCATAGATTGATATATTTTGTCCCGGACAATTACTTATCCAATATTTCCTAAATTGTATGTACAGTCTTGCTAAAAAAAAATACTTGAAACAAAACATCTGAATTACACACTGACAAGTTTTGAATACAATACGTTTCTATGGTCATCACAGCATAGGCATTGTCCATTCTGCTTTCTGGCCATTCAGTTTATCTGTCATAATTCATCCGGTCTGTACAGTTTGAGCTGAATCATATATGATCCATCCAGCTGGGGATTTAGATGTGACACACATCAGCGGATTATTGGAGACACACACAACTACACACATCTTACATTCAGTCTGATGCTCTTCATGTTGGTATGGCGTTCAGTTTGTGCCAAAAAAGTGTAGCCAGAACATTTGGCAAGGCCTACTGTAATTGTTTTTGATTTGTGTTTGCTTGTTTCATTTCTCTGTCGTGTGTTTTATGCATTATTAGTCATGTTCTCAGTCAACGTTCTGCAATGCATTTTACAGATATCCAGGTGAATAAACTGAGTCCAGGCGTATTCAAATAAAGTCATATCGCCATGTTTCCGGACAATTATTTTTTTTGGAACAGTTATACATTTCCATCGGGGCTTCGTAAGTACTTCGTAAAAGACAAAATCCTGAACACTCAAAATAATCATTAAAGATGAGAATCTTTCATCCTGAGAGCCAAAACAAATAATTTTTACCCATATTTACCACAAAAAAAATTAAAATGAATATAAAAAGGTTAGATCAGATGTTTTATATGGCTTTTTATTTTTTTATGTGTTTATATTATAATGTGCTTTTCTCACACCTAATGTGCTTACAGAGTAAAATATTAAAAATTGCGAATTGAAAATACGGCCAATACGCTTATTTCACGCAGCCGTTATTTTGAAATCGAAAGCGAGGCTCCGATGGGAAGAACCCCGGAAGTAAAGATAAACAACAATGCCTTGGACTACCAACCTGAAGCTGCTGCCGCGATTTACACTATCGAATGTTAATATCCAATATAGGATGTGTAGATAGTTCGTTCCTAAATATTTATTAATGAATTTCACTCTATATAGTCTAAAGTATGAAAGAAATGTACATTTTTAGAATAACTAATTTCTAGTAATGGGCGGTTTGACCAAAAATTGATATCACGTTTTTTTTCAAAATTATGCCGGTTTTCCGGTTTATGACGTTTTTTTTTTTTCATGCATAATCAGGTGTTCAAAGCATTTTCTACTGGTTGCGAGAGGAATCACTGCAGTAATTTGACTTAGGATGGTCTATTTTACTGTCATTAGTGAATATTGTAGAATAGAATAGCTAATAACGTTCTACGTTCTTATAACCAGGAAATAACGTTAATACAACGTTTATATAACGGGAGAATTTAACTTTCTAATGACGTTTGAATGATGTTTTTATAACCAAGCAAGAACGTTAATACAACGTTTATATAACGGGAGAATTGTACGTTCTTATTACGCTTTGAATAAAGTTCTTATAACCAAGAAATAATGTTAATACAACGTCTAAAAACTGGACATTTTGAATGTTCCTAGAACATTCAGTAATAACGTTTTTATAACGTAATGGGAACGTTATGAAACGTTCTTATAACCTAAAATTGTTAGCTGGGGAAGAGGAGAGATTCGCGATTGCACTGAACACGTTTTAAGTGCAGGATTCTCTGAGCGAGCCCAGAGGAAATAGACCAACGTGAGCAGCGTAACGTTATATCCGAGAGCGCGGCACATTATATTCCACGCGCGAGCAAAGAGATTCGCGCTCGCACATTATATTAATGTACTTTCGCGCTACAATAATGCGCTCTCGACATTTGACAGGAAAATAACGCCATAGTTCTGCAGCATCCATCTTCCCTGTAACGTAACACCAGAGCACTGCCGTTTACCCTCGCCTCGCAGTCGCTGCTTGAGTGCAACATTGTAAAGGTCCGTCTGAAACAGTTTCGCGCAGCGTACCGTTCGTTCCGAAAATTGTGTAATTAAATACATCGGTATGGCGGTATATTCAAAATTAATATCATAACAAAAATATACACCGGTCTTCGGTATGAACCGATATACCGCCCAGCACTACTAATTTCTACATTAAACACAACAATACGCCATCGCATTCGCGACTCTCCTATGATTAAAGGCGACACCTCCGGTTTTCTTCCCACCGGAGCCTCGCTTTCGATTTCAAAATCGAATATGATGTTTCGGCCATGATGTTTGGAATGACTGATCGCCAGAGGAAAAATTACTTTCTAGTGATTGAATAAATAGTTTTTTACCGACATTTAGAAAATAGCGCAAATCTGTAGTGGAAACACACCTATAGAAGGCCTTGGGACGGAGAAAACATACTGGGTAAACTGGGATTACCTCTTAATAAAAGTATGGACCGTTTTTATATTTTGCTCAATGTAATAAACTACTACAAACAAACAACCTGCATAATCTATGATCAAAGCTCTCTCATCAGGAGGACAAAACAAAGTTAACTAGTCATTTTTTCCCCCAAAATTATAACATTGTTTATTATGAAATGCTGTTAATATGCTTATTAATAACACTAAATGTATGAAAGAAAACGTCTGAAGGCGAAGTCAAAAGCCTGGTTTAGTTAACCGGTCACTTTAAACTTTAACCTGTAAACAAATAAATGGCACAATAAACATCAGTCGATCTCGAGTTAATATTGAGCTGATGCAGGAGTCATTTTGCATGGCTTATGAATTCATTATTTTAATGTTTTTGCTCTAATTCCATCTCACCTGTTCAGTTATTAGGTCAGCTAACCAAGCTCATCTAGTTTTTTGCTTCTATGAAAGTTTCCTGACGTGACTCATGGGTAATTTTATCATCTGCATACTGATATGTTTTATAAATGGTGTTGTACTCATAAAGTGCATGAGGAAGTGAAAGGAGAAGGATTTATTTGTGTGTGTGTGTGTGTGTGTGTGTGTGTGTGTGTGTGTGTGTGTGTGTGTGTGTGTGTGTGTGTGTGTGTGTGTGTGTGTGTGTGTGTGTGTGTGTGTGTGTGTGTGTGTTAGATTGTTTACCAGAAGGAATGGATCATATAGTTCAGTGATTTGATATGGGTGTCTTCTTAGAGACTTCTATAGTGACGGTTTAAATAAGACGTTGTGTGTGTGTGTGTGTGTGTCCGTCAGGATTGCTGAGTCACAGAATCACCCCACTCTTCCTGACGGATACAGAGAGAGAGAGAGAGAGAGAGAGAGACTGAGTCAGTGGCCGTTAGCGTGTCTGTAATTGGAGCCATTGATCGGTGTGTGTTTATGTAAACTGTGCAGGTCATTCTTGTGTCTTGTTGTCTAGTGCTCCCTATATAGGCAGCATGGCTTCGGATAAATGCCTCTGCCAAATTAATAAATGTACATGTCCTAATAGATGTTAAAGTTCAACTTTCTCATTTATAGCTGTATGTGGTTTCTTATAGCCTCATCTGCATCTGTTGGTGTGGCTCTTTGTTTCCATGGAAATATGGGTGGAGCTAAGAAGTGTCATATGAATAATGTATTAGTGAAGTGATAGAGGAGTGGTGTTTCCCTACAGACTAGAGAGATACGGCTCGTTTCAATGACCAACACCAGCCAGCGTTTGAAATAAACTAACGTTTGATGATCTAAACTAAGGCTGCACGATATTAGAGGGGAACAAAGGGACTTTGCGATATTTTACATATTTAATTTGTATTGTCAATTTAATAAAAATTCGATTTAGATTAGATTTTTAACTTGGTTATAAGAGCATATTGGCCCATCCATTGATGCATTAGAATTAGCATGCTCCTTCTGTTGTTGAATATAATAAATTTGCACAGCTTGTTTGTTCATTCTCACTCTATTATCTAGGTGTTAAAGCTGGATAAATTGAGAAGCACAATTTTTTTTGTTTCAAATAGAGATTATGATTCTCCAATGATACTGAACAGACAGCTAAACAAAAATAACATGTAATTTACTAGAAGTTCTGACAAAATATTAATTGCTGCATTGTATTTAAAAGTGTTACATTTGAATTATTTGGAGAAATCGGGTTGAGTGAATGATTAAATGACTCGCTCAGAAAGACTTCAATTGTTTCATTGCTGGATTAATCCATGTTTTTGAACAAATCTCTTGAATGAATGAATGAATGATTCAATGACACATACATTTTTTGTCACTTGTCGCCACCTACTGGTGTAGAAATGTAATTGATACAATCGTTATTTGAAGCGTCAAGTTACTTTCAACTGGTTATTTAGGCCTACTCTATATTGATCAATCAGTAGCTGCGTTTACATGGACACTTATAATCAGATTGACGGCTCAATCGGACTAAAAAACCTTCATGTAAACACCTTAATCCATCCGATTGAGCTCGATCCGAATGACATTTCGATCGGATTGAAATGGTTGGTTTATCCCTTATGTAATCCGATCGAGAGAACATGTAAACACTTGATCGGATTGAAAACCTAAACTGAAAGGACCGCGCATGTACATTGACGTTAAATAGCGTAATGACGTATGGACGCACGGAACGAGCTGTTCTTCCTGTTGAATAAAGTGTCATATTGATAAGTTTCCCGTCATTCGAAAATCCTTGTTTTGGACTCTCATTCACAGACGTCTGGTTTCGGCCGCGGGGAGGGGCATTTTTACCGTGTGATCAATAAGCAGCACGGCAAAACGTTTAATATGCTCTAAATTATGACCAGAGACGAATTAATATTACGTCTGCTGTTTAAAACAAATAAAGAACCAATAGAGGACAATATTTATGCGCGAACAGCGGGAAACTCTGTATATTCGTGCAGTGTGCGCATGTCAAAACATCAGATCCGATTTGAAACTTGTGACATATAAACGCGCACATCAAACCGATTACTTTATTTATCATTCATGTTAACACCTTGTTCGGATTCATCAATCGTATTGATTTCATTCCGATTGTGTCCATGTAAACGTAGCTAGTGTTTGTATCCGAACTCTAAACTTTTATCCCAGTACTTCTGTGATAATTTGAATGATTGCAAGACCGAAATAATGATTCTGTGTGAGTGTTTGAATCGAGATCACGATCTTTTAAAGATTAATCGTTCAGCTCTACTGAGTGTTATCCGCCCACGTATCGTCATGTAGAATAAATGTGATATATCGGTGTGTATGAAGACACTGGCGAGCCGTAATCTCTGACGGGACGATCTCAGAGCCTTACGCACAATAATCCACTGGGAAATCTCCAAAATCACCATGATCAAGCCGTTCAGAGAGGAGAGGGAGATTTGAGACAGATTTGAGGAATCGTAGCTGCCAGTCTTGATTTCGTTTACAGAAGGAAATGAATAATAATAATAATAATCAATGCAATAGTAATTTTAAAATAATGTATCTTTTTTCATTTGTAGTCACTATCTTGTGTAGACATTTGTCTGTCAGCATGAAGTCTGCGGCGGTTGCAGGAAAACCCTGAGTAATAATACTCTTTATTATAACACTCTTACAACTGTAACTAAAGCTTTTCTTAACTTTAAGTGTTTGTTGCAACTGGACGCTGGTCATTTGTGCAGGTTTTTTCTGCCCACTTACACAGAAAGAGCTCGTCTGATGGTTGTGTGTAATGACCAGTTGCCATTTATCTACTACTTAGCGTCTGAAAACACATCTTTAAAAGATCTGACGTCATGAACTTCACAATGTGACCCTCCTTTTCTGTCGAAAATCTAGTTTTTTGTGATATCGGTCAAATTAATCCTATAAGTTTTCATGCAGTTCGGCAGTTTTTATTTTAACTTTGCTGTATTTCAAAGTGTTAAAGTACATGGAAATTTGGTGAATTGCCTAGAAAACCAATTGGGATCGATTTGACATCAACACAATCAATGCAACAATAATTTGTGCAGCCTTTCCAAAACACATCTGTCGAAATTACACATTGACCACGAATCAGAAAAAGTCACAACATTTCAACAAGTAATGAATTGTTTGACTATTGATTCAAAGGGGTTAAAAATCGTTGTGGGTCAAATTGTGTCAAACACAATAGAAGGGATTTAATGACCATGAAGTATGAAATGTGTGGAGGATCAGGTTATGCATATTCGTTTAAAGATCTGTGCGTTTATCATTGCATCAAAAAACTCACTTTTCTTTGTTTTACTTTCACCAGACGAACCTGTCAGACGACATCAGACATTTGATTCTTCTGATAACCAAAACAGCAGCATGAGAGAAGTGTTCTAGTGCAGGGGATTGTGGGTGCACTGAATAAAATGATTGTGTAGAAACAATTTTAAATGCTAGTAAATTTCACCTTTAAATGCAAAGAAACGGCAAATAAAACATTGAATTAAACTTGAAAGACTGAAATAGTATTTTCTCCAATAATTTGTTTTATTTACAACATTTTTAAAACAGTATATTTTCTTTTACTGTGTAGTCTCCTCTGCAGATTGAGCTGATGAGACAGAACGAGGGATGAATTAGGGGGAAATTTCCCAGAGAGCTGTAATTGAATAACAGTCGTTCTGTCATGTGCTTCAGTCTCAAGTGGACCTTAATATTAACTGCAACAGCGATTACCATAATCATGCATGTTTTCTTCTGAATAGATTTACAAAAGGAAGAGCGACTGGAGCTGTCTTGTGTCCGCCGTCTCCTTCACACACACAGACACACACACACACACACACACACACACACACACACACACACACACACACACACACACACACACACCATGAGCGGTTAGTATTTCTGCTCCGTCAGCTCAGAGAACGTGTGTGTGCCGTTGACCATCAGTGCTGGATCTGTCAGATCTCACGTTTACACCGAGAAACACTGCGGAATAAGCAGAAAAATGACAAGTTATCACTGTGAATCGGATTCAATCGTGCATTTAAGTATGGTTGTCAATTCAGAAACGTTTGCAATGTGTAGCTTGCAGCATGAACATTATATATTACATTCAGAAAGCGAGCAAAAATTGCTGCCGTTATAATTTTTGAAGTTGTTAATCAAAACACGAGATGCGTAAAGCTGCGTAAACTCCTGTTATAATCAATGAAGCTGTGCAGTAAATCTCTTATTGACGTGGTGTTTATACATTGTTAGTTATAGAGAAATGATTCGCGAGTGTCTGTGATTGGTTAATAAACTCAACGCTGTAAATAGAAACCTTTGACGGCTTCACAGAGCGCTAACACAAACACTCACAGCGTCACATTAAATCATCAAATAATACTTTAGTGGAACAGTTTCATTTTTGGCCAAAATATTTGAACTCCGTTTTAATGGCTTAATTCTATAAATAATGAAACTTACACAGTTTAACCAAAAATAAAAATTGTATAGCCTTAATTTTTTTTAATAGTTTCCTAAAATTTGAATAATCAAAAAGCAATCAAATTGAATTTTAAAAACTTTTACAATTTAATGATATATATATATATATATCATAATAGGGCCTTATGAAATGTTTTATCTTTTGTTCTATTTTTTCTGAATTTATGTTTTAATTTCTTCAATTCTTTTTTATTTTTTTGGTAAACTAAATTCTGCTTAACTGAGTTTTACAGTAACTGATGTTCTTTGAAAAAAACATTGTTATTATTTCGAGAAGTACATTTTGCTGTACAGTAGTAATAATCGTCTGTCACAATTTCTTCCAAGTTAATTTGAACTTCTATTTTGGCTGGCTGTCATGAGCGTTCAGTATCTGTGTGTGTGTATATGATAAGACGGCATAGTTCATACAGTCGTTCATCACGGAGGCCAGACTTGCTGAATACTGAATATGTGTGAATATTCAAATGTGGGAGGTCAAATATTAATGGTTAAGACATCACACATGGGAAAGCGGATGCTGTAAAGCACTGTATTTTGCCTCGTCTGACTCTTTAAATGCGGATTGGCCGAGCACTTGAATGAGTTTCAGTCTCTCACAGACAGGAATGATTTGTTTGCTTGTATCTGTGAACATAAACACTCGTGTTCTGCTTATTTTTGGAGTCAGATCTTTGTGTGGATCGTGGCGGAGAGAAACGTGAAGCCAAGAGGAAGAGAACGTAACACGCTTTCTCTGAACCGGTTTTATTTTTTCACCAGCTGGCTCTCTGAAGAGTGTGTTAGTGTTGTGTTTCAGGGCCGGGTGTGTTTTCATAAAGCGCTCCGTGAAATGGACACCGTTTGTGTCTGATATCATTAAAGGGGAAGTACTGAAGAGTCAGTAGTGTCCTTCTGGTTCTCGCTGAGTTTTAATAAGTTTACGTGGTTATAACTGATTGCTTTTCTAATAACTGATTGAATAAACCAAGAATAGCTTCTTTGCAAATCATTTGAATTCTTTATTAAGGTCATTTTGAAAATTATGTCTATCTGGCAAAAACTGTTCACACACCTTAAAAGTCTTAATAATGGATAATGCACACAATAGATAATGGGTTCTTCTGAGTGTGTAAAGTTGATTTTCAGCACTAATTTCAATAATTGGCATCAATGTTTTCCTTAAATAATTTTAATAATAATAAATATAAGAGTAATAATTGTATAATGTTGTCATAATAATATTAATATAGTTTTATTATTATGTATTTATTTTTATTAGTACTAGTAATAGTAGTGTGTCATATTAATATAACATATTTGTTCATCTAACTTATTTATTCATTTTTATTGATTACTGATATTTTTTAATGATGATATTATTTTTAATATATTCATTGAAATTTGATATTTATTAATAGATAATTTGTGTTTTTATCAAATTGCATTTTTTGTATAAAAGCGGTAAGTGTTACTGCCTGTTAATGACGGTTAAGCGATCTCTAGTGATTTCTCACATCTGTGTGTGTGTTAGAGTCATTATTAGAGAACAATACAGATGTGTAGCGAGGGTTCAGAGTTGATCATTGACTGCTGCTGTACAGGGTCGTCAGATGATCTCGAGCAGGGTCAGGGTCAGACAGGTGAATGCTGTCTTTGTGCAGACAGAGAGAGTGTGTGTGTGTGTGTGTGTGTGTGTGTGTGTGTGTGTGTGTGTGTGTGTGTGTGTGTGTGTGTGTGTGTGTGTGTGTGTGTGTGTGTGTGTGTGTGTGTGTGTGTGTGTGTGTGTGTGTGTGTGTGTGTGTGTGTGTGTGTGTGTGTGTGTGTGTGTGTGTGATTATGAGTCACAGTTGAATCCTTCTCTAAACCTGCTGCAGTGTCTCACCAGGGAATTCCAGGCATCTCTGGAACGCTGGGAGGCTCTCTACACACACACACACACACACACACACACACACACACCCTATACACAAGTGCACAGACCAATGCATTGCAAATGCGCTTTCTTGTTGTTCGTGCATGTGTAGCCTGTGTTATTCCGCTTGATACACACACGTCCACAGTCTAACTAACTTTCCTTCATAACTGTCAGTGTAGTTACATCTCACGTCATGTATTATTTAGCATGTGCGACTGTGAGCATCAGCAGAAAAAAAGCAGAAGTTCGTGAAGGAAACAGAACCACAACTAGAATATGTTGTTTAGCTGCATAAATGCAAGACTTCGTTAATTAGGGCTCTGTGAAATGCAGTTTTCAAACTCTATTTTCCCTCCAAAAACTTTTCCATTTACATTTTTCTGGATTACTTTTTATTTATTTATCATGAAACATTAAAATTATTAAGTTTAACAAAAATAACTTATGAAATCCATTTTATTTTCAAATTCCATGTTCTCCATACAAATTTTTCTACCGTTTTAAAGGTTTAACTAAATTTTAATAATCAAAGCATGAATTTGAAGTTATAAAACTTTTTAATTCATAAAGCTGTAATATTCACCGACACTATTTGATATCGCTATACAATTAATTGTGAAGCCTTACTTTTTATTCATTCAGCCAAAAATGCCAAATTCTGTGACATTCTGTTATACTGTAAATAAATAATAATAATAATAATAATTATATCTGGATTCCAGAGTTCTGGAGTTTTCTACTTCTTATAAATCATAGGGCATAATAAACTTTTAAACATGAGTTTAATGATCATTTGTTGCACATAAATGTGGCCAGTGTTGTATTTTTTTGTCATATTTAGTTATTTTGTCATGTAAACTACTTTTATGATTAAGTTGAGTGAGTCTGTAGCGAGTTTTGTTGCATTGTAAATCTCAGTTTCCTGATTCTCATGTGTGTCGTCACTGAAGTGAAAGTGTGTGTGAAGTCAGAATCAGATCAGATAGTTTGTTTGGATTCCTGACACACCCATGATTCAATCTCAACTCATGTGTGCTCAAGTGTGTGTGTGTGTGTGTGTGTGTGTGTGTGTGTGTGTGTGTGTGTGTGTGTGTATGTGTGTGCACAGCACTCTGTTTGTAGAGAAATATAAAAAGCAGGCTTAACTCTGTCAATGACCTTTCACGACCAAAGAACAAACACAATACAGTGTAACCTTTGGCCCTCTAGTGGTTAAAACACGAATCTGCATGCATTTTGTGGAAGAACATTGTTTTGGTTGTGCTTCGGCTCATAAAACATTCACTACTATAAGCAGAAAGGTTCTCAAGCTGAAATGTTACTGTAGCTTTTACACATTAATACTGTAGACACAATACTTTCTTGAAATTATATGTAACCATAATGAAATGTTCTTCACGACAGATAATGCTTTACAGTGACTGTTAGAGAGATGCATATGGCAGTGTATCTGTTCAATAAAACACTTCCTCTCCTGTTGAATCATAAAAACACCATCATCTCTGCGTCGCTTTTACGACTTTTCAAATCCCTCAGTTCTCGTCGTCTCCTAAAGCTGATGTTGATTCTTGTTTTATTACGAGCTCGGTCTCGTTTTCTTTTCTCCAGCAGACTCTCCTCAGCACACACACACACACACACACACACACACACACACACACACACACACACACACACACACACACACACACACAGGTACACACGCACTCGCAGGGTCCGAAATTAGCACCCGCCAAGCGCCAAATGCGGGTAGATTTTCCGTTTGGCGAGTAAATCTCAAAAGGCTATCCGCCACACTGGCGGGTGGATGTTCCAGACACCCAAAGTCTTGCGGAAGTTTCGGGAGTCTCCCGCATATTGATAGCGGCTGCCTGATGCCCGCAAATTAGTTCAAATCTCCAGGAATCTAGAGCGAGCGAGAAAGAGCGCGCTCATACTGTGCTCCAAACCGTGTAGCGCGCGCACTGCAGAGAGCGAGAGACCTTGTGTGTGTGTGTGTGTGTGTGTGCCTCAAGAAGCGTGTGTGAACCTTCTCCACACCCAAAATAGACCAACACTAAATATATTATTTTAACTTAAAGAATTAACAAATTAAGATGACAAAAAGAAAACACTGAATCAGTTTGAAGCTTTGAAAAAAACGCTTATTTCATCAGACTACGTTTTTTCGTCAAATAAAAATAGCAGGCCTACCTCAATCCACAGCTTGTCTAGTTTTTACTTAAAAAAGTAATATGTCTACATGATGTGGGGTTAGTCTGGATCTCCGATGGCACAGATGTCCCGGGAATACAGAGATGACGTCTCGCTGGAGTGGCCAATTTCGGAAAGCGCCTTTCATTTGCTTGTGGATGTTTGCTTCGCCAGTGATATTGCATTGTACTTGCACTAGGCCTACTGCTATTTTAATACCACGTAGCATATTTTGCAAGTAACTTCGTCGCCCTTTCTGTCAAAATGGTCCCACACAGTAGCTACTTCTTTTCGCTTGCCTTGCTTCATTGTGCTTGCTCAGCGAAATATGTCTTTAGGCGCGTGTGGTTGCGCGTGTCGACGCACCCCATGATTTAACAAATACAGGGTATATATACTGTTTTTTTTTTACCATGCAGCAAACAAACAAAAAAGCTAAATGTGTGTGTGTGTGTATATATATAATTTTAAAACATAATTTTATGTTTACTTTCGGTAAAGTACCTGATAGTTTTACAAAACCTTCAAATGTACTGTTATGAGCACTAGTTCCATGCTCACATCTTCCATGTCTTATATTTGTTGCTCTGATTTGACTTCTATGTACTCTTATTCATTCAACATAATACTTATCTCAATTAAATGTACTGAAATGAATGTATATGTGACACAAAAAGGCTGTTTATTATTTTGGCCGGTAAAAAATATGCTTGGCTGGTGGATTTTTTCATCTACCAGTCCCCGTGGCAGGTGAGCCAAAAAGTTAATTTCGGACCCTGCGCACTCGCACACTCATGCACACACACTCACTCTCTCACTCACTCACACAATCTCTCTCACTCACACACTCACACACATACACACACACACAGAGCAACTGTTCTCAATGTACAGATATGACGAGAAACTCATGCACACACACACACACACACACACACAGGTGCACACGCACTCGCACACTCATGCACACACTCACTCTCTCACTCACTCACACAATCTCTCTCACTCACACACACACACACACACACACACACACACACACACACACACACACACACACACACACACACAGAGCTACTGTTCTCTATGTACAGATATGACGAGAAACTCATGCGCACACACACACACACACACACACACACACACAAACACACTTACTAACTCACGCACTCTCTCACACACACACACACGCACATAGCAACTATTCTCTATGTACAGATATGACGAGACACGCACGACACACACACAAACACACTTACTCACTAACTCACACACACACGCACACAAAGGTGCACACACACACACACAGGTGCACACGCACTCGCACACTCATGCACACACTCACTCTCTCACACACTCACACAATCTCTCTCACTCACACACACACACACACACACACACAGAGCAACTGTTCTCTATGTACAGACATGACGAGAAACTCATGCGCACACAAACACACTTTCTAACTCACACACACACACGCACAGCAACTGTTCTCTATGTACAGATATGACGAGACACACGCGTGCACACACACACACACACAAACACTTACTCACTAACACACACACACACACACACACACACACACACACACACACAGAGCAACTGTTCTCTATGTACAGATATGACGAGAAACTCATGCACACACACACAAACACACTTACTCACTAACTCACGCACTCTCTCACTCACATACACACGCACATAGCAACTGTTCTCTATGTACAGATATGACGAGACACGCGCGCACACACACACACACAAACACACTCACTAACTCACGCACTCTCTCACTCACACACACACACACGCAGACATAGCAACTGTTCTCTATGTACAGATATGATGAGACACGCGCACACACACACACACACACAAACACACTTACTCACTAACTCACACACACACACACACACACACACACCCACACAGAGCAAATGTTCTCTATGTACAGATATGACGAGACACACACATGCGAGGGACGGATGTTTCCCGCCCAAAACATCCCGGCAGGCCTAAAATATAAACACTTATAATATAGGCTTGACACAGTGAATCAGAGGAAAAACACGCTTTGAAAGAAGGATTGATGTAGTGATTCATTATTTAAATTGATAATTTTGAGCAAAAAGTTACATAATGCACCATCAATACTATATATTAGGACATAGACTCGGAAGCTCATTATAACGACTGCACACTATCCTTGAAGGAAAACGTTTTGCTTGTTCAGAATATAAACACATTTTTAGTTAATTTTCTAGAAACAATTTGTCCTCATTCCACATTAAACACACTCACAATGACCGTTGAAGTGGATCTCTTTAGTTTTGGGCAGGAATATCTCCGTATGATTCTGTTATTATGACACTTCCTGACAGTGAAATACTCACTGTTGAACATCATCCAGGTCATATTTCATCCAGTCGTTATATATTAATGAACCAACATGGTGTTGAGCACATAACAGGTAGTTAGTGTGTCGCCTCTCCCGAGAGAGAGTGTGTGTGTGTGTGTCACTCCAGAGACCTGCTGAAACACTGTTCTGCTGATAGACAGTCGAGGAGAGCGAGTGTGTCGTATAATGTCATATTGTTCATAGCTTTGGTGAGAGTGAAGCCAGAGCTGTGAGTCTCAGCACAGATTATTGCTGATCCGCTGCTTGAGTCCGGCAGGATCCAGGTCATGTGATAATCCGACAGAACCGCTCGTGTCGTGCCTAAAACACTCCTTAAATGAGGGAAAATGCACGACTGCGAGTTACTTTTTTATTTTATTAAGCATGAAGCAACAGTAATAAGATGATTATTAAATAAATTGGTTATTAATAATGATAATTTTATTTAAAATTTAAATTGTTTTATTTTTACAATTATTTTATTTTATTGCTTTATTTTGTATTTAATTTAATTTCTTTTAAATATTTTAATATTATTCTGAATTGCATTTTCTTTTCATATTTTAATTAGATTTTTAATGTTATTATTTTATTATTATTATTATTATTATTATTATTAATTTAATTTATTTTTTATTTAAATGTCATTCATTTCTACATGAATGCCCTTAGGAATATCAGCCCAACCTTTAAGTTTTATAAGCGAGAAATTACTTTTATTGAGCATTAAAGAACAGTAATCTCATGTTTACTAAATAAAGTGATTGATGATAAGGATAATAATCTCTTGAGAAACTGAGGCGCTCTGGCTTCGTTCGTCTCGCTGGTTTCAAGGTCTGATTGCTGTAGCTCATGATTATGATTATGATGCTGATGATGATGTCACCTCGCCACAGTAAAGCACCAGACGAAATGACCTCATGACATTCTTGAGTCGTATTGCATGCTCGAGTGCTCAAAGGAAGTTCAGCTCACAAGTGCCACATAATATTATACACACCCACTTCCTTTTTGAAAGCCCTCTCTTCCTGCCCTGGAACATTAACTGTGCCTTTCTTATTTTGGGCCTTATTTTCTGTGTTTGTGCGAGAGTGTTTGTGCGAGAGTGTTTGTGCGAGAGTGTTTGTGCGAGAGTGTTTGTGTGAGAGTGTTTGTGCGAGAGTGTTTGTGCGAGAGTGTTTGTGCGAGAGTGTTTGTGCGAGAGTGTTTGTGCGAGAGTGTTTGTGCGAGAGTGTTTGTGCGAGAGTGTTTGTGCGAGAGTGTTTGTGCGAGAGTGTTTGTGCGAGAGAGCGTGCGAGAGTGTTTGTGCGAGAGTGTTTGTGCGAGAGTGTTTGTGCGAGAGTGTTTGTGCGAGAGTGTTTGTGCGAGAGTGTTTGTGCGAGAGTGTTTGTGCGAGAGTGTTTGTGCGAGAGTGTTTGTGCGAGAGTGTTTGTGCGAGAGTGTTTGTGCGAGAGTGTTTGTGCGAGAGTGTTTGTGCGAGAGTGTTTGTGCGAGAGTGTTTGTGCGAGAGTGTTTGTGCGAGAGTGTTTGTGCGAGAGTGTTTGTGCGAGAGTGTTTGTGTGAGAGTGTTTGTGCGAGAGTGTTTGTGCGAGAGTGTTTGTGCGAGAGTGTTTGTGCGAGAGTGTTTGTGCGAGAGTGTTTGTGCGAGAGTGTTTGTGCGAGAGTGTTTGTGCGAGAGTGTTTGTGCGAGAGTGTTTGTGCGAGAGTGTTTGTGCGAGAGTGTTTGTGCGAGAGTGTGCGGGCGAGAGTGTGCGGGCGAGAGTGTGCGGGCGAGAGTGTGCGGGCGAGAGTGTGCGGGCGAGAGTGTGCGGGCGAGAGTGTGCGGGCGAGAGTGTGCGGGCGAGAGTGTGCGGGCGAGAGTGTGCGGGCGAGAGTGTGCGGGCGAGAGTGTGCGGGCGAGAGTGTGCGGGCGAGAGTGTGCGGGCGAGAGTGTGCGGGCGAGAGTGTTTGTGCGAGAGTGTTTGTGCGAGAGTGTTTGTGCGAGAGTGTTTGTGCGAGAGTGTTTGTGCGAGAGTGTTTGTGCGAGAGTGTTTGTGCGAGAGTGTTTGTGCGAGAGTGTTTGTGCGAGAGTGTTTGTGCGAGAGTGTTTGTGCGAGAGTGTTTGTGCGAGAGTGTTTGTGCGAGAGTGTTTGTGCGAGAGTGTTTGTGCGAGAGTGTTTGTGCGAGAGTGTTTGTGCGAGAGTGTTTGTGCGAGAGAGCGGGCGAGAGTGTTTGTGCGAGAGTGTTTGTGCGAGAGTGTTTGTGCGAGAGTGTTTGTGCGAGAGTGTTTGTGCGAGAGTGTTTGTGCGAGAGTGTTTGGGCGAGAGTGTTTGGGCGAGAGTGTTTGTGCGAGAGTGTTTGTGCGAGAGTGTTTGTGCGAGAGTGTTTGTGCGAGAGTGTTTGTGCGAGAGTGTTTGTGCGATGCGAGAGTGTTTGTGCGAGAGTGTTTGTGCGAGAGTGTTTGTGCGAGAGTGTTTGTGCGAGAGTGTTTGTGCGAGAGTGTTTGTGCGAGAGTGCGGGCGAGAGTGCGAGAGGGCGAGAGGGCGAGAGTGCGAGAGTGCGCGTGCGAGAGTGCGCGTGCGAGAGTGCGCGTGCGAGAGTGCGGAGAGTGCGCGTGCGAGAGTGCGCGTGCGAGAGTGCGAGAGAGCGAGAGTGCGAGAGAGCGAGAGTGCGGGCGAGAGTGCGGGCGAGAGTGCGGGCGAGAGTGCGGGCGAGAGTGCGGGCGAGAGTGCGGGCGAGAGTGCGGGCGAGAGTGCGGGCGAGAGTGCGAGAGAGCGGGCGAGAGTGCGAGAGAGCGGGCGAGAGTGTGCGAGAGTGCGAGAGTGCGCGTGCGAGAGTGCGCGTGCGAGAGTGCGCGTGCGAGAGTGCGCGTGCGAGAGAGCGGGTGAGAGAGCGGGCGAGAGTGTTTGTGCGAGAGTGTTTGTGCGAGAGTGTTTGTGCGAGAGTGTTTGTGCGAGAGTGTTTGTGCGAGAGTGTTTGTGCGAGAGTGTTTGTGCGAGAGTGTTTGTGCGAGAGTGTTTGGGCGAGAGTGTTTGGGCGAGAGTGTTTGTGCGAGAGTGTTTGTGCGAGAGTGTTTGTGCGAGAGTGTTTGTGCGAGAGTGTTTGTGCGAGAGTGTTTGTGCGAGAGTGTTTGTGCGAGAGTGTTTGTGCGAGAGTGTTTGTGCGAGAGTGTTTGTGCGAGAGTGTTTGTGCGAGAGTGTTTGTGCGAGAGTGTTTGTGCGAGAGTGTTTGTGCGAGAGTGTTTGTGCGAGAGTGTTTGTGCGAGAGTGTTTGTGCGAGAGTGTTTGTGCGAGAGTGTTTGTGCGAGAGTGTTTGTGCGAGAGTGCGAGAGAGCGGGCGAGAGTGCGAGAGGGCGAGAGTGCGAGAGTGCGCGTGCGAGAGTGCGCGTGCGAGAGTGCGCGTGCGAGAGTGCGCGTGCGAGAGTGCGCGTGCGAGAGTGCGAGAGAGCGAGAGTGCGGGCGAGAGTGCGGGCGAGAGTGCGGGCGAGAGTGCGGGCGAGAGTGCGGGCGAGAGTGCGGGCGAGAGTGCGGGCGAGAGTGCGGGCGAGAGTGCGAGAGAGCGGGCGAGAGTGCGAGAGAGCGGGCGAGAGTGCGAGAGTGTGCGAGAGTGCGCGTGCGAGAGTGCGCGTGCGAGAGTGCGCGTGCGAGAGTGCGCGTGCGAGAGTGCGCGTGCGAGAGAGCGAGAGTGCGGGCGAGAGTGCGGGCGAGGGTGCGGGCGAGAGTGCGGGCGAGAGTGCGGGCGAGAGTGCGGGCGAGAGTGCGGGCGAGAGTGCGGGCGAGAGTGCGGGCGAGAGTGCGGGCGAGAGTGCGGGCGAGAGTGCGGGCGAGAGTGCGGGCGAGAGAGCGGGCGAGAGTGCGAGAGAGCGGGCGAGAGAGCGGGCGAGAGTGCGAGAGAGCGGGCGAGAGAGCGGGCGAGAGAGCGGGCGAGAGAGCGGGCGAGAGTGCGAGAGAGCACGCGTGCGTGCGAGAGTGCGTGCGAGAGTGTGTGCCTCCTGATAATGCCAAATGTCTGGTGTTACCAGTAAAAAGTGGCCAACATTTATTTTAAATATATCTAGTCAGTGACAGAGATCAGGCATATTCATCTAAAATAATTCAGTGTTATGAATGTTTATTCTGGTGTCTCTATTGTGTTGTGCTTTGGGTTTTAACACCAAGTCCAAGACTATTCATTTACACACACAATGTAATATATAAAATGTAGCATTTTAATCAACAGTAATTTTTTTTTATCATATGTCTTGGAGTATTGCAATAATATCGTATCGTGACATAAGGGTATCGGTTATATGTTGTGATATTAAAACCCAGTGTGTTTCTGCTGCAGTGAAGTGATGGCGGATCTGAGCTTGACCGATGCGCTGAGCGACAGCGTTCCTCAGCCTGACGTGGAGAACGCGGTGAAGAGGGACTTCATCTCCACGCTGGAGGCCGAGCCCTTCGAGGATCAGGTCGGAGAGACCGTGGGCAAGACCGACTTCATCCCGCTCCTGGACACCGATGGGAAGGGTGAGTCTCAGCTATGGGTCAGTTAAAGGGATAGTTCACCAAAAAATAAAAATTAGCCCATGATTTACTCACCCTGAAGTAATCCTAGGTGTGTATGACCATGCCAGCCCCCTTTTGAGATCCCTTCATTGGCTACCGATACATTATAAAATTGAATATGTAAGGGATAATGTAGAGCGAGGCGTTTGTTATAGCGAATATAACCCCGACTCGAAGCGGAGCCTGAAGGGGCTGTATTCGCTATAACAAACGCCTCGCTCTACATTATCCCACTAATTACATGGCTACCTACCAAATAAATCAATAATTTGACACGAAATGTTGATTTAAAAACAATTGTATTGCTTCCGCTGAAGAAAATAGTCCGTTCTGTCTCTAGGGTGAACAGAACTGTGTCCATGGCAACGCCTTCACTTCCTGTCGGCCACCGTAACTTCTGTTGGGTGCAATTCGCAACCTCACCACCGCTAAAACTTACACACTGCACCTTTAAGCACGCAGAATAATGTAAATGGACTGTTTTTGTAATCGCGGATTTGAATGATTACGTGATCGTGGCATCTGCGATCGTAATCGCGATTAGAAATTAGACTAATTGTGCAGCTTTACTCCCCTTTTTCAGTTACCTGTGATGTTGATTGTATGTTTCTGTGTGAAATAAGCTCTTCCTCTGGTTTTATTGGCCTGTGTGAATCTTTTGTGAGCGTCTGTCTGTTTGATTCCAGGAGTTTGTTTGCGTTGAGCAGATTGTGTGTTTGTCAGGAATCTGCCGTCGGCTTTGAGGATTTTCCCATTCAGACGGCGCTAATTGTTGAGTGTGTCTGTGTATGTGTGTGTGAGAACAGATCCAGATACAGTTGTCAAGAACGGACAGCAGGAAGGCCAAGGGTCTCAGACCCCTGGTAAGAAACGCCCTAACCCGTCGCCCCACTTCAGTTTGGGGTGTCACTCCATTATTTGATTCATACCTTGGTTTGCTTGTCGTCTTTCATCCTCATGTTCAGTTCAGATCATTTGTTTTGTTTTGGACGTTGGCCGTCTCAGTGGGTGTAGAGGAGACTAAAACCTTCATTTATAAAGGTTTTAGTTTAGTTTTTAATTGCATGTTTGTCCCGTTAGCCGTGAGTAGTCTTTATTCTTTCCCCTCAATCTGTTCTTTTGACTGATCGTGACGTCATCTTAGATCATCCTGTCACATGATGCCTGTCTGTGGGATTTGTTTATTTACAGTTAGTACTGAATGGCCTGTTTTGCATGAAATGCATCTGTTGTAAGTCTATTGACTATAAGCATGTTTCCTATTTGCTGATGCATGCTGAGGGACAAGTTATGTAATTTGAGATTGTGAATTATGTCCAGTATGTAGTCTGATTTGAACTCTTTATAATGTTAAAATATGTCCCTTCATGTTGATTTCAATCAATTGTTGATATTTCAGACAGTAAACAGTAAAACTTGAATGGTTCAAGTTAATAGGTCTCGTTTATGATGCACAAATGCATGCAAATTGTTCATTAAATTAGAACTGTAAAACAATTAATCACATCCAAAATAAAAGTTAGTTTACATAATGTGTGTATAATTATTTCGTTTATATAAATACACACACATGCATGTATACATTTAAGAAATATTTGCATGTATATACTGTATATATATATTTATATATAATTGAAATATATATATACACATTTTTCTTAAATTTATACATGCATGTGTGTGTATTTACATATACAAAATAATTATACACACTACACACACACATATATTATGCAAACACAAACTTCTAATTTGGATGCGCTTAAGCACGATTAATTGATTAACAGCCATATATTAAATTATTATGTCTAGTCACATTGATTTGTAACGCAGCAACATATTCAAGAACAGTTTCATGATCAAGATCTGTTGTTTTGTATTCCACGTTTTGTGCTGATTGACGTCAGTCTGATTCTGGAAATACTGTTAATATGTTCCCTAAACTTGCAATGTAATTCACATATTCATTTACATGTATGCTAAAGAGAATGTCAGGATATGTGCAGTGCTAAAGGTGTTTAGTTAAGGTCTGTATAGGGCTGGGTATCGTAACAAAATTTTCGATACCGATACCTCGACTTCGATACCGGTTCCTGAACGATACTTTTTTCGATACCAATATAACATTACCTAAAAAAAAAACGTTTTATTTTTTCAGTTTGTTGACTTTTTTACACTCATATTTTGAGTCTGTAAAAAACACCATAGTTTTCTATGTTTCCTAATCATTTAACAACATGTATTCTTTACTTCAATGGGCTCATTGTTTCTGCCTTAACTTAATGCATTGTTTAACAATGAAACTGAATGAAAATCAATTGAAAATCAGTCACCCCTGATAACAGATCACTCTAAATTGTAATTTAGACACATGCATTTTCTGTAAATCTCCTTTGAAACGATATGTATTGTAAAAATGCTATACAAATAAATGTGAATTGAATTAAATATAGGCTACTGGGGTGCGGGATATCTCGCGCTCAGCACACAAGAAGCTTGCGCAAAGCACTGGCAAAAGTAGCCTAATGATTATGGATGTGTCGGGAAACGATAGCAAGGAGATATTTTAATTGTTTATTAATGAACAAGTGTTTACTAAACGTGTTGGCTGCAAAGATGATTATTGCGAATTTGCGATGCTGACTCGTCATCCCTGCAGTAGTGAACGCACGCGCGCCTATATGGATTCGGTAATCAAACTATTTATTTCTAATTGTTTCGTTTAAAAGTAGACATATTTTGAACATATATAGAACTATTTCTCATGTCTGTGAGGCAAGTATCCTATACGCTGAGTTTGGGTTATATATGTGACGCGCTCCAGTTCTTGTAGTCGAAGGCTGATAAACTTTCTACTCTCGAGTGTATTCTGTGCGCTTTTAAGTAGTGATCGACCGATATTGATTTTTTATAACCGATACCGATACAGATTATTTGCTTGGTATGTGCCCGATAACCGATATGCAGAACCGATATTTATTTACTGTTATACTTCTGTTTTTGGCACAATTATTACAACACAAATGAACTGAACAAACCATTTTATTTATAACAATCACTCCCTCCTTGCATACAAAAAAAAAACCTTTATATTTATACACAAATAAATAGAGGGGTCTGAGTCTAAAAAATAAAGTGCACTGTTAATAAGTGTCTTTGTTTAAAAATAAAAGCTTTGATGAGGTAAAAAATAAAGCACAAAAACTATTCTAACATATTTGGATATGTTTATTTGTTTTCATAAATGGTAAACTAATCAAATTACAATAAAAACATTTATATTATTACATTATATAATTTATATCTAAATTATACATATCATTTATAAGCATCAGCAGCAACAATGTTAACAATAGGCAAAATAAATGTTAAAAGTCTAATGTTTTCATATGGAAAAAATAATTGACAGGGGAGTCATATCACCTTTGCAGAAATGTAATTCATTTTAAACAGTTTTAGAAGGTTTATGTGCCGTTTAATAGGTTTAAACTAAGAGTGAGGAATAATTCACTGGGTAATATTAATTCACTGCATAATATTAGCTGGAATAGCCTATAACATCAGGAAAGTAACAAACAAAACATCATATACATCATTGCATTTTCCAACTAGTATGTTATTAATTATTATTAATATTTTTGTCGGTCTAGATCATGAAATGCTTTATGACAAAGTGCTGTTTATCTATGCATTTACACATAACTATAACATTAGGCTATACGTTACTCAACCGCGATCGCGCGTGCAGATAATAAATAATTAATTTCCACAAAGCGGTATATTTAGATGTGTATTAGCGAAATAATTGCTATGTAGTAAATGATAATATAATCTAGGGTGTTTAAACAAGATAATCTTGTCAAAAGTTTCATTCAGTGGCCGTGCTTGAGCATTCCTGATCATCAACCCAGTGAGTGCTCAGCAATATGAACGAACTTTTTTTTCGAGACTAATGGTGAGCAAATACAACAGATAGAGAATTAAATTCAGCGCTTTTATTTTCAACATGCACTCATTCATGTCTGTTTTATTTAATTCATGTAAAGTTACGTCTTTATTGGGGAAGGACATGTCGGATTACGCTACGTGGCTCAATGAGTTCGTCTCAATTTTTTAGAACCAAGCTGCATAAATAAACTATATCAGGCATTTATGTCTCAAATCTCATTTCTGCATGTCTGTTATGTTAAATAAAGTTGAATAATTAAAGCAAAGCAAGTAGAACATATACTTTACCTGTGCACAGAGTTGTTATTGACTGATCTCCTCAGACGCGGGCTGCAATGGCGGAATTCTCAAAACGGCCACAAGATGGCGCCGTTTATCGGAAAATCCGATATTACAAAACCGATTCCCGATTATGGGAAAACGCTTAAATATCGGGAAAAATATCGGTAAACCGATACATCGGTCGATCACTACTTTTAAGTGCCTTGTCAGATTTACCGTGTTACCGGTCTTGGCAGCAATTATCTTGTCGAAAATATTGCATCGTGTGCTTATGGCATCGAGTCGGGTACATAGGTACACTTTTGATCATTTCCACATATTTTCTATCTATCTGGGTTGGACGCTTATACACACACACACACACACACACACACACACACACACACACACACACACACACACACACACACTCAGCCAATCATACTGCATACTACAGCCTCACGTGCGACGAGGCACGTCTCTGGGCAGCCGCGTAAAATAGTGTTTTTCCGCCACAGCCAATAATGCTGCATGTTTATTGTTTAACTGACGTTGACGAGATTAACCACTTAGGTACCGAAACTTGGTACCGAAAAACAAGACATGTTTCGATACTCGGTAGTATCAAGGCAATTCGGTCGGTACCTAAAAAGTACCGAACTCGGTACCCAGCCCTAGGTCTGTACCAGCCCTTTAAATCGATCAAAATGACATTTGGATTGAGTGTTTTAGTCATTAGTAATGAATTTCTTAGTAGCCAATGACTGAAAATCTGAAAAAAGGATAGCGTAGTTAGTCTGTTTATAGTTGTTATATATATTTCCATGCATGTCGTCTCCCGTGTCTTGATTTCAGGCCGATCCGTCAACGCTTTTTGCTCTTGTTGGTTCAGCATGGTGTTAATCGCCTCTTTTCCACACACTGGTGTGACAGTAATCATTTCCACTCACACACAAGAGCAAAACGCTTCAGACGGGGCGAGTCGGACTGTCACTGAGCGTTCGAGTCACTGCAGCTCAACTAAATCACCATCCGTCTGTCGTTTCACCGTACAGAGACGTCTCGCTGCTCTCCTGCAAGAAGAAAATCAAGTACATCATTGATTTTTTTAAAAAAGATTGCATAATAAAAACCTACTGTATCATATTTGATGTGGCTTTCTAAGGAATCGAAATGATCAAAACTTTGCTGAAAACCTTTTTTGCACAATCTACTACATGCCTTCTGATAGTTTAGACTTTTTTAGTGACAAAGTCGTTTAGTGTAAATATTAAAAAATCCTCCTTCAGTTGTGCATCATGCGTTTGTTTTTGCTATGAAATCTGTACTGATTTCATATATTTAATCTTTAATCTTACTAAGACATTGGCTGATAGAGTGACGACTGATAATTAAATGCATTTTATGCAAGTATCTGCTATATACTGTTATAAAGATCTCACTGATTTACATTACAAGCATCATAATTTTATATAAATATAATTTTATAATAAATATTCATATAGCTGCAGAGAACTGCATATATTTGCTCAGTTTGGGCCTTTGAATAATATTGAGCTGTTTTTTTCCTTCATATGTTCACTATATCATAAAAGCCTAATGGATCAAATGCGATGCAAAAAAATACAATGCATATGTAATTTTTTTTTTTTTTTTTTTTTTTTTTTTTTTTTTTTTACATAAACAGTACTTAAAAGAAAAAATGGAACAATAATTTCACAGACACAATATTCAGGACCGCATTGCCAGGGTTGTTTCTTGTTGTTCTGCCGAGCGTCCTGAAGGTGGCGCTGCTGTGCTGAAATCCTCTCCATGAATCTCCCGTACTGTATGAGCTCTGCATTTCCAAACGTTCATCGTGATTATGAAAGTTTGA